>NC_086278.1:900000-1127357 GCF_021018805.1 Prinia subflava | reverse complement strand
CAGGGCGAGGAGCACAGGCCAGGCAGAGACTCCATCCCTGTCTCAGCCAGGGATTTTCCATGGTTCAATTATTCCGTGGCTTTAGAGGCACAGGGACATCTTCCTCCCGAGTGCCGCCCAAATGTCCCCAGTGTGAGACAGAGGGAGACCCCTGGAGCGTCTCCCAGGCTCCAGCCAAAATAAAATTGATGAGATTCTGGCAATGCACAACAGGCTTGGTGTGATTATTTATTCAAGTGTGGACAAGGTCAAATATAGGTTTTGTTTAACGGTAAATATCAGGCAGAGGGAGAGGGTGGGGGCAGCAAGAGAGCGGCAGAGATGAAGCAGGGAAGCCCAGGGAGGATGGTGAGCACAGCCCTGGGCTTGGCTTATATAGGCAGCCCGAGCTCCGCCCCCCCTTGGGCGGCAGCCAATGGGAACCGAGTGACAGCAATGAGGGGCGGTGCCAGAGCGAGACAGAGCGCCGTGATTGGCCCAGAAGGTTTGGGGGGCGGGGCCGGGCGCAGCTGGCCCGGGCCCCGGGAAACGCCCGCCCGGCTCCGGGACACGGCCGGGGCAGCTCCGCCCTGCCCGGCCCGGGGGCGGCCCCGGGGGTGTCCGTCCTTCCCCCTAAGGCTCGGCGCTCCAGGGAACCTGGCTGGGTCTCCCCACATCCCGCCGCCATCCGGGATCGGGCGCAGAGGGGCCGGCGCCGTTCCCACCGCCCTTCCAGCCACACAGCCCCGCGTAGTGCTGCAGAACCGCGGGGCGCTGTCTCCCTTGTCCTCGCCCCGGGGGATGCTCCGGCCGGTGTCCGCCACCCTTGCCCTAGGGTAGGCCCGTGGGCCGTGCTGTCTCCGTTGTCCTCGACTCGGGGGGATGCTCCGGCAGGTGTCAGCCGTTGTCTACGTCCATTCCTGTCTCCGTTGTCCCCGCCCTGGGGGATGCTATGTCGCCGTCCGTCGTCCTCGTCCCCCGAGGGGGACGCTTGCCCTGGTGTCCATCCGCCTCACCCCGGGGGTGTGTCCCTCGGTGTCACCGTCGCCTCGGGGGATGCGCGTCGGTGTCCGTGGGATGCTAGCCCTGGTGTCAGTCTTCGTGTGCCGGTGCCCAGGCGCACGGGGAGGGCTCTCGGGGGATCCCTGCCCCATTCTTTGGGTTCCCCGGCGCACGGGGAGGGGTGTCTGGGTGTCCCAGCCCCATTTCTGGGGGTCCCAGTCCCCCATTTTGCGCTGCTCGGGCTCATTTCTTTCCCTGCCCTCACGTAGGCGTGGCCATCGCCTCAGGGCTCAGGGAGGGGCCACGCCCCTCAGCGCGATTCCCGCCCATTTCCTGGAGATCTCGCGATAGTTGGTGGCGCGGGCGCGTCCCGCCAGGAGCTGCCGCCGCTCCCTCAGCGCAGCCCGGCCCGGCTCGGCTCGGCTCGGCCCGGCTCGGCTCGGCTCGGCTCGGCTCGGCTCGGCTCGGCTCGGCTCGGCTCGGCTCGATCCGCTCCCTCTGCTCGGCCCCGCTTCCCTCAGCCCTTCCCGCTCCCTCATCCCGGCCCCGCTCCCTCAGCCCTTCCCGCTCCCTCAGCCCTTCCTGCTCCCTCAGCCCGGCCCCGCTCCCTCAGCCCGTTCCCTCAGCCCTCTCCGCTCCCACATCCCGGCTCCTCTTCCTTCCGCCCGCTTCCTCAGCCCTTCCCGGTCCCTCTCCCCTTCTCTCTCCCTCAACACATTTCCGATCCCCTCAGTCCCTTCCCGCTTCCCCCAGCTCTTCTCGCTCCCTCAGTCCCTTCGCGCTCCTCTCATCCCGTTCCAGCTCCTCTCATCCTCAGCCCGCCTGCTCCGTCTCACCATGAGCTTCCTCTTGTGAGTGCAAAGAATCCTCGGGAGTGCACGAGGAGGGGCGTCCTCAGCTGTGGGGAGACTGACAGGACCAGAGGAAATGTTGCCTCAAGTTGCACCAGGGGAGGTTTAGATTGGATTTGAGGGGGAATTTCTTTGCTGCCAGGCTGGGAAAGGCTGCCCAGGGCGGCGGTGCAGTGCCCATCCCTGGCAGTGTCCCAAGCACGGGTGGAGCGGTGCCCGTGGGTGCTGCACTGGCCTCAATGACCCTGGGCATCTCTTTGGATGATCTTGGGCATCTCTTTGGATGATCTTGGGCATCTCTTTGGATTATCTTTGGGATCTTTTTGGATGATCTTGGGGATCTTTTCCAACCTTAGCCATTCGATGCTTGTGTGGCAAACTGGAAATGCTTCTCCCCTTCTCAGTGGGAGCCGGTCCTCGAAAACGTTCAAGCCAAAGAAGAACATTCCAGAAGGATCCCACCAGTACGAGCTCCTCAAGCACGCCGAGGCCACGCTGGGCAGCGGCAACCTGCGGCAGGCCGTGATGCTGCCCGAGGGGGAGGACCTCAACGAGTGGATTGCTGTGAACAGTGAGTCCTCTGGGAAAGCCCCAAAAGCCCGGGGTTTGTCCTCAAACAAACCCCTGAATTCCCCGGGCTGGGCTAGCTGAGGTGGGATAAAAGCAGGGCCCGTGTCAGGGGGGTGTTGTTGTGCAAGGAGGAAGAGCCAAAGCTGCCCCAAAGCTGCACTGTTGTGGTTTGGAGGGGATTTTTTAGCAGTTCAGGCTCACGGAGGGGTTTTGGTTTGTGGGTGGTTCTTTTTGGAGTTAGACTGTAAAAGCTGCGGCAGCAATGATGCAGGGAGAAAGTGGAGATCTGTTTCCACAATTGTGGAGTTTGTTTTTTTGTTTTCTGTTTTCAAATCCAATGTGGTTTGAGGAGCTGCTCTCCCTGGCCTTGACCTTTGCTTCTTTGGAGGTTAGAGAGGGAGATAAAGTCATTTTAAGTAAGGAATGTGGAGATTCAGGCCAGGAGTGCTCAGCCTGAGCAAGGTCTCTCCTGTATTACCAAATCCAAGAGGTTTTTGGGGAGCCTGGAAACTAAATTACTTCCTGCATGAAATGCTAAGTGGAGCTCCGGGTGAAAAATGGGCAAAACAATCCAAATTCCTGGCTGGCCAAAATATCTGGAGGTCAGGTGAGGCTTGAGGGAAGGGTTTGGTTTTGGCCAGGCTTTTATGGGACGTGGGTGCTGTGACAGGAGGCACCCAGGGGTGCTGCAGCCTGGCCGTGCTCACAGCTGCCTCAGCACAAGGTTTTCCTTTGCAGCCGTGGATTTCTTCAACCAGATCAACATGTTGTACGGGACCATCACGGAGTTCTGCAGCGAGAGCAGCTGCCCTGTCATGTCTGCAGGGCCCAGGTGAGGGCAGGGACGGGGACAGGGGCAGGGGCAGGGACAGGGACAGGGGCAGGGACAGGGGCAGGGATAATGGGACGTGTCCGGGTGGGATGGAGGTGCCCCGTTCTGCTCCTCTGGTGGCATTTCTGGTCACAGCAGCTGGGTGTGTCTTTTCCTCATCTTTCCCTGTGTTTGGAGGGTGGTGAGATTGAGCCTGCTCTTGCTGTCTGAGGGAATCATGGAATGGTTTGGTTTGGAAGAGACCTTAAATCCCATCCAGTCCCACGGGCAGGGCACTTTTCCACTTTCCACTGTCCCAGCCTGCTCCAATCCCCATCCAAGCTGGCCTGGGACACTTCCAGAGATGTGGTGGATTTTCAGTAGGCATATTTAATCAGCTTAAATTTCATTTTAATAATTTAAATGTAATAATTGAATTTTAATCATTGAATTTTAATTGTATAATGTGACGGCACTGCTCTGCAGGAGAAGGCCGGGGCCTGGGGGGAGGTGGAAAGAGGAGAGTGAACCCTTTTGGGGCTCCAGGTTGAATTCCTGCAGGGATGCCCAGGGTCAGTTCTGTGCAAAGCCACAGCTGAGCTCCCCTTGGGGAGGCTGCCAAGGCTCAGTTTGTGAGCCCAGCACCCAAGGGTGCCGTGGAGCCTCCTGCGCTGCTCTCCCTGCCCCCAGATCTGCTCTGCCAGTTCCTGCCTCTATTTCTGGGGCCGTTTCCTGTCACAGCTTCCTGCTCAAGTTGTGGTGAAAAACAGAGAGGGTTTTGCTGCTTTCCAGGGATCTTGTGGAACACCTCAGAGGAGAGGGGACTGTGTTGTTGTGGGGTGATCCCAGCGCCTGCCCTGGGCTCCAGAGGCTCCAAAAGCCTTGGGCTCATGTCCAGCTCGTGTGACCCAAATTCCTGGATCTGAAAGCCACAGAGGGGGATTAAGGGTGATGGCCCCAGTGCTCCTGTGGTCCATTTTGGGCTTGTTTTAAGGAAATGATGATGTCAGAGGAGGGTGCCACAGAGCTGAGGGACATTTTTAACATCTCAGGGGCAGCACCGGTCTCTGGGAGCTGGGACAGGAGCCGATGGAATGGCTGGAGCCGTTCCAGGGGAATTTGGGATGGAGATCAGGGCAAGGTTCTTCCCCCAGGGAACGGGCACGGCCCCGAGGCTGCCAGAGCTCCAGGGGCAGTTGGACACCGCTCCAGGGCCTGCCTGGGGTGTGTGCAGGGCCAGGGCTGGATTGATGATCCCAGCAGATCAGGATATTCCACAATCTGGGAATTCTGAGGCTGAAACCAGAGGGGTCAGAAACCCAGACAGGCCAAGCTCTGCTGTGCTCAGCCCTCAGGGGCTCGGGTGTTGCTCCTGGGATCAGGAGGGGGTCCCAGGGCCCCAAATCCCATTTTTCCTGTGGGAGCCAGGGCTGAATCCCCTCCCCACAGGTACGAGTACCACTGGGCCGACGGCACCAACATCAAGAAGCCCATCAAGTGCTCAGCACCCAAATACATCGATTACCTGATGACGTGGGTGCAGGACCAGCTGGATGACGAGACCCTCTTCCCCTCCAAGATCGGTGGGTGCAGCTGCAGGCCCTGGCACGGCCCCTCCTGCCTGGGCCACCCCTGACCCCTGCCTGCCCCTGCTTCCAGGCGTGCCCTTTCCCAAGAACTTCATGTCGGTGGCCAAGACCATCCTGAAGCGGCTGTTCCGCGTCTACGCCCACATCTACCACCAGCACTTCGACTCGGTGATGCGGCTGCAGGAGGAGGCTCACCTCAACACCTCCTTCAAGCACTTCATCTTCTTTGTGCAGGTGAGTCAGGAGGGGTTTCACCTTCCCTCTTGGCTTTTGAAGGGTTTGGATTGAAATCCCAAAGATCTGTGGTGGTGACATCCAGCTCCTCCCTCATACCCAACCGAGCCCTTTGTGGTGTTGGGCTTTTGTGGGGTTTTTTAGAATTGGAGAATTCAGAGGATTTATAGCTCAGGAATTGACCTGGAAGGAGCAGCACCAGCAGCTTTTTTTACTTTCCAAGCCCGTTCTGTGCACAGCAATGTGGCAGAAGTTTTGCTGGCCCAAAACTGGATTTCCCCAAGGAACAGGAGCGGTGCTGGTCCCAGAGCTGGCCCAGCACGTGCAGGGTGACACTTCCTGCATCTCCCTTCCCTTCTCGTGTCTCCTTTTCCCCTGCAGGAGTTCAGCCTGATCGACAGGCGGGAGCTGGCTCCTCTGCACGAGCTGATTGAGAAGTTGGGCTCCAAGGACAGATAAAACCCCCCGGGAGGACCCTTCTGGCTGCTCCTTTCCTGCTTCTCCTTCAGCCGCCTCTGTGCTTGGCTCCAGTGACTGGGCAGCACCGAGGGACCCCAGTGCTGCTGTGCAGCCCCTGCTGGGCTCTCCCTGCCGTGGCTGGGCAGGGCTGGAGCAGGTTCTGTCCTGCTCTGCACATTCCAGGGCTGCCCGGCCGCTTTCTGCTCCCACAGCTCCTCTCTGGACTCTCCAGCCTGAGAGCACGCCCGGAGCGGCTCCGCTCATTTCTGGAACTGCTTTTTTTTTTTTTTAGTTTGTTTTTTTGGATAAAAGAGGTGCACTTTGGCCCTGAGCCTTAAGCTCCCCGTGGTGGCAGCAGTGGGGGGTGAGGAGGAGAAGTGCCTGGCCCCAGGGGGGGCTGTCCCTACCCCTGGGCGGGAGGAGCAGCTCTGGGATGTCCCACGGGTCCCCCCTGTGTGGCAAAGGCAATAAAGTTTCTTCCTGCTCTTCTCTCAAAGAGGGGCTTCTCCTCTCCTTTCCCCTCCCACGGGGCCCTGATTGAACACACAGCTCTGGGTGGAATTTACATCCAGGGCCCCTCCTGGAGCACTTTATTGGTGCTGGGAGCAGCCTCAGGCCTTGGGGGCCGAGGTGAAGATGCGCAGGCCGTGCATGTGCTTGATCTCCTCGCTCAGGGCCTGCAAGGCAAGCGCAGCTCTCAGGGGCAGCTCTGGGCTGGGTGAGCCCCTCAGCCCCGCGAGTTTGGAGGTGCTGGGATCAGATAAAAAGTGTGGCCCCCGTGCAGGATCACACAGAATCCCTGGTGCTGTCACGCTCCTGGTGCTGCGTGTGCACAAACCAAACCCTGAGGGGCTTTTCCACAAAATCCCAATGGTTTGGGAACAACACCCCGTTGATGTTCTGCCTCCAGAGGGTGATCCCACACTGACCAGGCTCCCCAGGGAATGGGCACGGCCCCAGAGCTCCAGGAAGGTCTGGACAGTGCTCCCAGGGTGGGGTTTTGGGGTGTCTGTGCAGAGCCAGGAGCTGGATTGATGGGTCCCTCACACCCATTCCAGCTGCTCCTGTTCCCTCTCTCCCATTCCAACTGTGAGCCCTGCTCGCATTCCCCCTCGCCCATTTGAGCTGTGAGCCCTGCTCCCGTTCCCTCTCTCCTGCTCCCTCTCTCCTATTCCAGCTGTGAGCCCTGCTCCTGTTCCCTGTCTCCCATTCCCTCTCTCCCATTCCCTGTCTTCATTCCCTCTCCTGTTCCGTCTCCCATTCCCTCTCTCCCGTTCTCTCACACCCATTCCAGCTGTGAGCTGCTCCCATTCCCTCTCTCATTCCAGCTGTGAGCCCTGCTCATGTTCCCCCTTGCTCATTCCAACTGTGAGCCCTGCTCCCGTTCCCGCTCTCCCGTTCCCTCTCCCGTTCCCTCTCTCCCGTTCCCTCTCCCGTTCCCTCTCTCCCGTTCCCTCTCCCATTCCCTCTCTCCCGTTCCCTCTCTCCCGTTCCCCCTCTCCCGTTCCCTCTCTCCCATTCCCTGTCTCCCATTCCGGCTGTGAGCCCTGCTCCAGTTCTCTCTCTCCCATTCCCTCTCTCCTGCTCCCTCTCTCCCATTCCAGCTGTGAGCCCTGCTCCCGTTCCCTCTCCCATTCCCTCTCCCATTCCCCCTCTCCCGTTCCCTCTCTCCTGCCCCTGCCCCAGGGCAGCCCCAGCCCCTGGACCTGGTTCACCATCTGGTGCTGCTGCACCGTGCGCTTCTCGCGGAACTCCTCTGACTCGATGTGGATTTCGTACATGGCGCCGCAGCCTCCTGAGGAATCACAGTCCAAGCCTGAACCCACGGCAGGCACCTCCAGGGGTCCCCGCAGCCCAGGGGCGGCCGGAGAATGACTCCGTTCCCCCCCTGCAAACCCCGGGGGTGGTTTAGGACAATAAAGAGCTTTTCCTGTACCTGAGATATCCACGACCTTGATGGCCGAGGCCCGCGGGAACTTCTCCCGCAGCACCCGCGCCAGGCGCGACTCCCCGTCCGTCTGAGAGGCGAAGCTGCGCCAGGAGCGGCAGCGCAGCAAGAGCTGGGGAGGGAAACTGCCCTGAGACACCCGGGGGACCCCAAAAACACACACGGGGCTGGGGAAGGGAAGGGAAGGGAAGGGAAGGGAAGGGAAGGGAAGGGAAGGGAAGGGAAGGGAAGGGAAGGGAAGGGAAGGGAAGGGAAGGGAAGGGAAGGGAAGGGAAGGGGAAAGGGAAGGGGAAGGGGAAAGGGAAGGGAAGGGAAGGGGAAAGGGAAGGGAAGGGAAGGGAAGGGGGAGGGGAAAGGGAAAGGAAGGGGAAAGGGAAAAGAAGGGAAGGGGAAAGGGAACGGGAAGGGAAAAGGAAGGGGAAAGGGAAAGGAAGGGAAGGGGAAAGGGAACGGGACAGCTGCCAGCACTGGAGGAGGGCACCAGAAGCTGGGGAAAAGCGGGAGACGGGGGTGAACTGGGAGAAGGAGGGAAAGAAACGGGAGCTGCCTTTCCCCAGCACCGGGGGGAGGGGAGGAGGAGGCGCCTTCCCTGGCACAGCGGCTGCCAGGGCGGGTACGGGGCTGAGGCGGAACTCCCCCCACACCGGGCTCCGGGGAGGGGTCACTCTCTGTGAGGGGCCGGCGGGCTCACCGTGAGGGGGCGCGGGCCGCGCTTACCGGGGGGACACAGGGAGGGGACGGGCCGGGAGGGGGGCCCGGGCAGAGGGAGGGACGCGGGGACAAGGCCGGAGGGACACACGGACACAGGGACTGACGGACACTCACCGGGCCCCGGCCCAGCCCCGCCGCCGCCATCCCGGGGCGCGCGCCGGGGTCACCTCCGGCTCAGCCAATCAGCGCGCTCAGATCGCGGCAGGGGGCGGGGCCAGCGCTGCGCCGCCCGAGCGCCCCCTGGCGGCTCGGAGGACCCTGGAGTGGCACCGACGCCCCCCGCGAGGGGTCCCCTCCTGTCCCCCAAAAAGGCTCATCCTGACCCCACAAAGAGCTTCACCCTGACCCCACACAGGGCTCACCCTGACCCCACAAAGAGCTTCACCCTGACCCCACACAGGGCTCACCCTGACCCCACAAAGGGCCTTACCCTGACCCCACAGAGGGCTCACCCTGACCCCACAAAGGGCCTTACCCTGACCCCACAGAGGGCTCACCCTGACCCCACAAAGGGCCTTACCCTGACCCCACACAGGGCTCACCCTGACCCCACAAAGGGCCTTACCCTGACCCCACAGAGGGCTCACCCTGACCCCATAAAGGGCCTTACCCTGACCCCACACAGGGCTCACCCTGACCCCACAGAGGGCCTTACCCTGACCCCACACAGGGCTCACCCTGACCCCACAAAGGGCCTTACCCTGACCCCACAGAGGGCTCACCCTGACCCCATAAAGGGCCTTACCCTTACCCCACAGAGGGCTCACCCTGACCCCACAAAGGGCCTTACCCTGACCCCACACAGGGCTCACCCTGACCCCACAAAGAGCTTCACCCTGACCCCACACAGGGCTCACCCTGACCCCACAAAGAGCTTCACCCTGACCCCACAAAGAGCTTCACCCTGACCCCACACAGGGCTCACCCTGACCCCACAAAGGGCCTTACCCTGACCCCACAGAGGGCTCACCCTGACCCCACAAAGGGCCTTACCCTTACCCCACAGAGGGCTCACCCTGATCCCACAAAGGGCTCATCCTGACCCCACAGAGGGCTCATCCTGACCCCATAAAGGGCTCATCCTGACCCCCCAAATGGCTCTGTCCTGTGCCCCCGAGGGGTCCCCTCCTGACTCCCCCCACAGGGCTCCTCCTGACGCCCCGTGCCCTAAAGAAAGTCCCATCCTGCCCCCCCTCAATTCCCAAATCCAGGATTCCGTCCTGACCCCCAAACGGATCCCACCCCATCTGGTGAGATCCCGATCCCCACCCCCAAAAGGTCCCCGATCTGCTCTGCCCCCGCCTTTCCCATACCCAGAACCCCACCCAGACCCTCCCAATCCCAAAAACCCCAATCCTGCCCCCCATTCCCACACCCAGAGCCCCATCCCGCCCATCTCCCTCCCCATTCCATCAGGAATTCCAGCAGAAAAAGCCACGCGAGCCTTGTGCTGAGTGCAAAAAATAAATATAAAATTTATTAAAACACCCACAATATTTTAAAGATATCAGGAATAATACAGCTCACGGCCCCGTGGCCGCGTCAACTCAGAATAAAATACAAATTAAAAAAAAAAAAACAAAACAACAACAGAACAAAAAAAACCAAAAACAAAAAACAAAACCAAAACCAGAGAGGAGGGTGAGGATCCAAACTTGCAATTTTTAGGCATTCTAAAAAATAAATTTACCGAAACACTGGGGGCAAGGGGAAAAGAAAAGAAGAATAAGAAGGGAAAAACAACACAAAGAAGGGGGAAAAGAAAAAGGGAAAATTATACAAAATAAAATTATCAGCATAAATTTACTGTCCTAGAAGTATCTACAGTTTAATACACATTAATCCTATTGCCTTGAGACATGGGAAAAAAATCTACCGGTCCTCAATCCGCCCCGGAAAAAAACTTCATTTCAAGTAACCACAGTCCCGAGCCGACCAAGAAATCTTCAAGTGTGAATTTTTCGGAGCCCCCGGGACACCCCTGCGGTGTCTCCCCCCTCCACTGCCGCCATCCCACCTCCCCACCTCGATTATCCTAACAAAAAAAGGCCCAACAAAAACGCCGAAACACCCGCCCCGCCTCCGACCGAATTCCCCAATCCGAGAAGAAACGGCGCTGGGTTTTTAAATCTGCAATTCCCACCTCTTCTTCCTTCGCGCCGCAGTGCAAAAAGAAAAAAAAAAGAAACCAAACCCAAAATTTAAAAAAACTCCTCGCTTCTGGAATCTAAATGAGGCTGAAATTCCGGCGGTTTTGTAAATCCCTGAAGGATGCAGAGAAATGAGGAAAAACCCGGGCGGAAAGGGAAGAAGAGGAGGGCGAAAACTAAGAGGGGAAAAATGAAGGAGGAAACACCGCTGCGAAAGGATCCCTGATTTCGGAAAAGCTTCACCCCGAACTCGCTCGTGGGGGCTGGGGGGGGCTGAGGTATTTGCCTGGGTGGGGGCATGGGGGGGGAAAGTAGCACCAATAAACCCCAAAAAAAAGAAAAAAAAAAAAACAAAAACCCAAAAACAAAAAAAGGGAGGAAAAGAAGAAAAGAAAGAGCCGGGCAGAAGCAGGATGAGCGAGGAGGGGAGGGGATGAGAGCGAGGAGCTGCGGGAACGCGGGGCTGAGCCTGGACAGTGCGGGGCTGGACACGGGATGGACTTGGGATGGACACAGACACAGAGATGGACATGGGATGGACACAGGATGGATGCGGTGATGGACATGGGCTAGACACAGACACGGAGATGGACACGGGATGGACACGGGCTGGACGCAGAGATGGACGTGGTGATGGACACGGGCTGGACACGGAGATGGACATGGGGCTGGCATGGTGCTGAGCACTGTGAGCGTGGGGTTGGTGCTGTAGGGGAACAGTGCCAGGACTGGGCCCGGCCTGGTGGTGCTGGGGTCTGTGTGGTGCCATGGGGGTGCCCAGTGCCCGAGCAGCACCGAGCTGTGCGCCGTGCCTGTGCAGGGTGGGCAACCACCGTGTCCATGCTCTGCGCCCAACCACCGTGTCCATGCCCCATGTCCAGCCACTGTGTCCATGCTCCATGTCCAGCCACAGAGTTCATGCTTCATGAGCAACCACCGTGTCCATGCTCCATGTCCAGCCACTGAGTCCATGCTTCATGAGCAACCACCATGTCCATGCTTCATGAGCAACCACCATGTCCATACTCCATGCCCAAACCACCGTGTCCATGCTCTGTGCCCAACCACCGTGTCCAGAAGCCATGTCCACGGCCCACGGCCAAGCACTGTGTCCACACACCCCGGCTCAGCACCACGTCCACACACTGTGGCCAAACAGCGTGGCCGAGCACCGTGCCCAGGGCACGTGGCCCAGTGCTGTGTCCACGCACCGTGCCTGAGCACCACCACTGAGCACTGCGGTCAAGCACCATGTCCAAAACATGTGGTCAATCACATTGTGGCCGAGCACCACGGCCATGGACCATGTTGAAGCACCACGGCAGAGCATCCATGTTCATGTGCCACATCTGAGCACTATGTCCACCCACCATGTCTGAGCACCACGTCCACAGTGCATGGCTGAGCATCATGTCCAAGCACCACGTCCACTTGTCATGTCAGAGCACCATGTCCAAGCACCACGTCCACTCACCGTGTCTGAGCACCATGTCCGAGCACCATGTCCACACACCCTGGCCGAGCACCGTGTCCATACATCATGTCTGACCACCGTGTCCGAGCACCTTGTCTGCGGTGGCATGGCTGAGCACCGTGTCCACACATCATGTCCATGCACCATGTCCACTCACCATGTCCGAGCACCATGTCTGAGCACCTTGTCCGTGGTGGCATGGCTGAGCACCGTGTCCACACATCATGTCTGAGCACCTTGTCCACGGTGGCATGGCTGAGCACCGTGCCCAAGCACCACGTCCGAGCACTATGGTCAAGCACTGTCCACACGCCCTGGCCAAGCACTGTCCACACGTCATGTTCACGCACCACAGCTGAGCACCACGTCCACAGTGCACGGCTGAGCACCATGCCCGAGCACCACGTCCATGCACTGTGTCCACGCACCAGTCTGAGCACTGTGGTCAAGCACCATGTCCACACACCACGTCCGAGCACCACAGCAGAGCACCGTGCCCGAGCATCATGTCCATGCACCAAGTCCAAGCACCAAGCACAGCACCACGTCCACGCACCATGTCCAAGCGCTGAGTCCGAGCACCGTGTCCGTGATGTGTCCAAGCACCACGTCCAAGCACCGTGGTCGAGCACCACATCCGAGCACCCATGTCCGAGCACCATGTCCGAGCACCACGTCTGAGCACCAAGTCCATCACTTGTGGCCAAGCACTGGGACTGAGCACCATGTCCACGCACCATGTCCGAGCACGCTGCCGAGCATCGTATCCAAGCACCACACTGAGAACCACGGCCGAGAACCACGGCCGAGCGCCACGTCCGAGCACTGCGTCCACCACGTGTGGTCGAGCGCCGTGCCTGAGCACCATGTCTGGGCACCACACCCGCGAGGCGTGGCCGAGCACCGTTCCTGAGCACCACGTCCAAGCGCTACGTCCGTGACCTGCGGCTGAGCACCGAGCCTGAGCACTGCGTCCATGACGTGTGGCTGAGCACCGTGTCCATGACGTGTGGCTGAGCACCGAGCCTGAGCACCGCGTCCAAGCGCTACGTCCGTGACCTGCGGCTGAGCACCGAGCCTGAGCACCGCGTCCATGACGTGTGGCTGAGCACTGTGTCCGAGCACCACGTCCATGACGTGTGGCTGAGCACCGTGTCCGAGCACCACGTCCATGACGTGTGGCTGAGCACTGTGTCCATGACGTGTGGCTGAGCACCGTGTCCAAGCACCACATCCAAGCACCACATCCACCACATGTGGCCGAGCACCATGTCCGAGCACTTATGTCCACACGCCATGTCTGAGCACCCTGGCCAAGCACCATGACCATACACCTGGTCGAGCACCCTGTCCAAGCGCCGTGGCCAAGCACCGTGACCACACACCTGACCAAACACTGTGGCCGAGCACCAAGACCACATACCTGGCCAAGCACCGTGGCCGAGCACTGCAGCCCAGCACCGTGACCACACACCTGGCCGAGCCCTGCGCCCGGCCATCACCTCTGAGCACCTCACGCCAGGACCACACCCGCAGGGAACGGCTCCACCACGACTCTGGCTGGCAGCACACCTCGGACGCGGCACCTCTCTCAGTTTGCATAAACTCAACCGGCTCCCGGCACGCCTCGAGCTGTCGCTCCGGAAAGGTAAACTTCCTTCTCAACGACATTGCTTAATTTTTTTTTTTTTTTTTTTTTTAAATCTTAGTTCCTTAATTTGATATATACATTAGTAGCACCTCAGCGAGATGGAATCAGGCAGAAGCGTGATACAGTTTGTTAAAACACCATAGCACCGTTTGTATTACAAGATTTCATTTAATAAAAATATGCCTTATAGAGCCAACAAAGCGTATTCCAGTATTAAAAGGAAAAATCAGCAATTGAGGCACCTCAGGGATTCTGGTTTCCTTCTCCTTCCCGTGCCTCATCCCAAGAGCATCGAGATGGGGGGGGACCCAAACTGCATCCCCCGTTTCCTGCCCGAGGCGAAGCATCGCGGCCAGAAAAACCAAAGCAGGACGAAGGAGCCAGCCGGGCTCCCCGTGCCGAGCCCTCCCTGGGGTTTCTACCGCGGGTGTTGTTCTAGCACCATTGTGGCCACGACCTGCTGCAAAATCAGGTCCCCACATCCCACTCACTAAAAACATCCCTCCCCCTGAGCTCCGTGACTCCCGTGGCTTCAGCACGGGCGGGATGAGCGCGGCCACCAGGACGGGTAAAGGGAAAAGATTTTGCTTGGAAACAGCCTCTCAGCAGCAAGGGGTAAAGAGCTGTGCATAGATTTCGAGTTTGTGTAGAAGTCTGAAGCGTGCGAATTCGTAATGACTGAGAGTTGAGGTAGGTTAGACATTTATGTAGTGTAAAAAAGTGAGACTGCAGCAGTTCTCGCTCCCCGACCCGCGGCGCCGGCAGCTCCCCGCTCTCCCGGGCTGAACCCGCCGGAGCCAACGCCGCGCCAGACTGACCCCTCCCTGCACCGAAAAACCTCTGAGGAAGCAGGACTTAGACAGGTTACACGGACCAGCGGCTTCTCCAAATGCTCCTTCTCCTCCCGACGCTCGCCCCGCCAGGCAGAGCTCCAAGGCACCCCCGTCACGCCAGCCAGAGGCCCTGGGCGACGCCAACGAGGCCGGCACCCGAATTCGGCCCCGGATCGGCCGGGTCCCCTCTCCGCGTTCCGAACCACAGCGACACGGCGGGTCCCCGGCATCGCCCGCGGGCATCCCTAAAATCTGACTTGCCGTCGACTCTTACAATCCTGATATGCTATTGGGTATTTATAAGAAAAGCGGGAATAGCTCGTTGAGTTTCCTTGTCAAATATACGTGACTTTACAGATTACGGTTAAAAAACGAACCAAAAAAAAAAAAATTAATTAATGATGAAGGACGGACAAAGCATGTTAAATATTCTGCCAGTATTTACAGTTCTCCCACGATAATCTTGTTTAAAACATACTGCTTCAAGTTGGGGGGAGTGGAAGGAGAGGAAAGAGGGGAGTTGTTTGCTTTTTAAGTTTCGCTTTCATTTTTTTTTAAATCTAGGTGAAAGTGCTTTTAAAAAAATTTCTTTCCCTATTTACAGGTTTAAAATTAGACCATGTAAATGTTCAGGCTGTTTTACCGAGATCCTGCTGATCCGTGCCCGTGCGCGAGGGAAGGAGGGTGACGGTAAACACGAGGTGATCCCGCACGGTGACGGCGTCGGCGCTGCCTCGCTGGCTCTCCAAAAGGCACCTCAAAGTGCAAAAGCAACGACCCCACCCGGGGGTGCTGGCCCCCGGCTCTGGCCATGCTGCGCTCCTGGGGAGCGGCGGGGCAGCTCGGCCACACTCCGTCCGTCCCGGCACAGCTCCAGTGCCGGGTGGGAAGCCTCAACTGAGAGTGTTCAAAAAGCACCACGCAGTTGTCGTCGTTGCTGGGTTATTGGTTGGGTTGGGGTTTTGTTTTTTTTTGTTTGTTTGTGGGAAGAACGGCGATCCGTAGGAAGGAGGGATGGCACCCGGGGAGAGAAAGAGCACCAAGCCCCGGCGGCACTGGCCGCAGCTCGCCGGCACCGGCGGGGAAGGCAGACCCGGCAGGGTTTTGGCCAGCCAAGTCTTGGGATTCGCTCTTCCCAGAGCCGATTGCACGGAGAAAGTCCCCTAGAGACGGAAAGCACCAGACTTTAGCAACAGTGATGTACAGAGAGCAACACCTGCTATTCACAGTTTGGGGTTGGTTTGTGTTTTTTTCCTGTTTTTTGTAATTTTTTTGTTTTTTCTTCTGTTTGCGTCCCGTCGGCTCCTGTGGAGATGCCGCCGCTGCCGCTTGCCCTGGGGCT
This sequence comes from Prinia subflava, assembly GCF_021018805.1. Classification (NCBI taxonomy): domain Eukaryota; kingdom Metazoa; phylum Chordata; class Aves; order Passeriformes; family Cisticolidae; genus Prinia; species Prinia subflava. The sequence continues at coordinate 1,111,753 of NC_086278.1, read as the reverse complement.
GTGGGCAAAGGAGCCCCAAGTCCGAGCCCAAGTGCAGCCCCCCGGCAGTGGCGTTCCCCAGCCCGGACGTGTCCTGAGGTCTCCGGCGCCAGGAGAGACGCCGGCTTACTCCGTGGCGGCAGAGCTGATCCCGCCAGAGGCGAGGAGCCCGGCGAAGACGCGCCGTCCTGGGACAGCCCGCTTGCTCGCGGGCTCCCATTGCTGTATGAAAGGACTCCTCGAGCTGCAAAATTGGTATTTTTAGGTCCTTGGAATAAAAATTGGGTGTTCAGTGTGTCTGGCTGACAGTAAAGCACACGGTCCCACCAGCGCCCACGCAGTGGAGCTGGAGGGAGTCTCCTCTTGCCTTTAAGCTGGTTTGCTGTTCAGGTTGGTTTGGATTCATGATTAGGGTGGTTTTTTATGTTGGCTTCTCTTTTGAAGATCGGCTTCGTCGTTGTCATCGGAGTAAAAAATAAAGTCAAATCCAACAAATAGGCCATTTGAAGCGGAATTAAAAACCTCTCCTTGTGAAAGGACGCTAGGAAATTCATCCGAGGCTAGATTAAAAAAAAAGGAGATATAAATATGAGATTACCTAAAATCATCAAATAGCATCATTCCTCTTGGGTTTTTTAACCAAGTTTTGCTTGGTTTGCCAACTCCTCGCTGGGCACAGCTCTCCGATGGCGTGAGCCCGCACCGGCTCCGCTGCTCCCAAGCGTGCACGTTGGATTCATTTCCTATGGGTTGGATTTTTTAATTTTTTTGTGGTTGTTGTATTTCGCTTCAGTTTTGTCTATTTACTTTTGTTTTCTTCTCCCCCCACACCCGAGGAGAAAGCACCACGAAGCAACGCTGGGCTCCGGCGCTGCTGAGGGTTGAGGTAAGATGGGGCCATGGCGGTTGCCTCCGTCTCAGATCCAGCGACTGTAGGGGCCTGTCACCTTGGTGTAAGCGTAGGAGGACACAGTGATGGCAGAGTTGGTGGGGATGGCCACCGCCTGCCGCGTGGGGACCGAGTCCCTCCGCTCCTTGCTGGGCGTCTCGGTCGCCAACGCGCCGCCCCACTTGCGCTTCTTGGCAAAGGCTTTGGCGTCCGGCGGCAGCCCCAGACGCGCCGCCTCCTCCTGCCGGGCCCGAGCCCGCTCCGCCAGCTGCTTCACCTTGGCTTCCCACAGCGCCAGGCCGTGGTTGGGCTGGTTCAAGTTCTTGTGTTGGTAGAAGACGAGGGAGATGCGGGTGGGGTGGCAGCGGTTGGGTTTCTTCAGCGGGGTGGTGGCGTGGAGCTCGCGGCGGGCGCACTCGATGAGGATGGAGCCGTGGGCAGGCGCCACAGCCACGCCGCCAATGTTCTCATCCAGGAAGTTGTGCTCACTGTCTGACCACTCCTCTTCCTCTTCCTCCTCCTCCTCCTCCTCTTCCTCTTCCTCCTTCACCGTCTTCTCCGGCAGATCCTCCTCCAGGCCAAAGGGGTCCCACGGCTTCTCCCGGCAGGGCCCTGCCACCCCCTTCTCACCCACCGCTGCCTCCCACGGCTTCTCCGGCAGCCCTGGGCTGGGTGCTGGTGTCCTCTGCTCCTCCACCTTCACGGAGCCCCACGGCTCCTCAGGGAAGCTGGGGAGCCCTGGCAGAGCCGAGCTGAACCCCAGTGACCCCAGCAGGCTCGGGGTGCCCGTGCTGGCCAGCGCCGTCTCCCCCAGTTTGCAGGGGCTCCACGGTTTCGACAGCAGGCCCGAGCCGTGTGCCGCCGCTGCCGTCGGCTCTCCCGCCAGGACGTTGGACCACTGCTTCTCCGGCGGCGGCAAGCGCACGGCGGCATCGAAGGCGCTCAGCTTCTCCCGCCCGCCCGAGCCCGGCGCCAGCGCGCTCCACGAGCCTTCGGCCGTGTTAGTCCTCTCAGGGGAAGCCGTGCCCTGGGGTGCCTTGAAGGGGCTCCACCGCTGCTCCGGTGCCGTGCCGTGCGCAGGGGCGGCCGGCAGCGTTAACCCAGTGCCAGGCATGGCTGCAGCGCTGGGGAGGGGCTCGATGGCAGGCGGGGGGTCTGGAGGCTCCTGCTTGATGGGCCGGCTGTCGAAACAGTTCTGTGCAAATGACGGTGCCTCCTCCGAACCCGAGCTAGCCCTGTGCACCCCGGCCGTGGCCGCCGCTGCTTTCTGCTGGCTGGCGTAGCGGTTGGCTCGCTCATAGGTGCGCTGGTGATGGTTTTTGCTCCGCACGGTGTGCGGGGTGGGCTCAGGGAAATTGGTGTTCCCGTAGGCGTGATTGAGGTTCTCCTGCAGCGCTGAGATGTCGGGTTTCTTCTCATAGCCGTTGCTCACCCAGCTGCTCCCGCTCCTCTCGGGCGCCCCGTAATTGAGAAACTGCGAGGGGAACACGTGGTTGCTGGAAAAGCCGTAATACCCGAAGGAGGGAAGTGCGAACTTGGAGTGAAACCCGTTCACGGAAGGCAGATTGGGCTGTGCATAGTAGGAATGGTAAGAGTAAACACTGTTCATGCTGTACGGGTCGGAGGGCCGGCAGCTGCCCAGCACCGAGTAGCTCTCCACCACTGCATTGCCATTGTACTTGAAGGCGTTGTAATGGCTCTGGGGTTCCACCTTGATGGAAGGTTTCAGCGGCTGCGGGGGTATCCCGCCTTTCAACGCCATACCTGTGGGACAGCACACACAGCCCCCGTGACCTGCTGGCCCAGGAAACAACCAGAGGGGAGCCAGGACCCCAAAACATTTGGCCAGACTCAGAAATCCCACAGTGATGGGTCTGACAGCCAGCTGCAGAGGCTGGCATCACTTGCTACCACCTGCACCAACATTGATTCACACCTTTGGGAAAACCCAGGTGGCAAAAAGATGCCATCCAGCACCACAACGCAGCAGCCCAAGAAAGTCCCCAACCATATCCCCACCCCCTCACTCACTTTCTGGGTGGCTCGGGGCAGCAGGACCTCACCTCTGCCCCTGTTACCTGCATTTGGCTGGAGCGTGGGGAGCTCGAGCGCTTCCTCCTTGATCTTCTCTGGTGTCATCAGCTTCTCCTTCTGCAGCTTCTTCCTCTCGGCAGCAGCTCTCCTGGCTTCCAGCTGCCGCTGCCGGCAGGACTTGGCAGGCTCGGGCAGCTTGCGGACCTCGCGGGGGAAGGACGTGAGCACCTGGATGGCCCCGCTGCCCACCTTGGCGTTTTGGTTCTCCTCGCTGCCAAACTCATCTGTGCTGGACATCTTGTAGAGGGGGAGGACGTGCAGCTGCTCATCTTCGGGAATTTTCCCCACCACACGATTGTCTTCCTTCGTCAGCGTGCAGACCTGGCCAGAGCAGGTGCTAGGTGCTGTTAGTGGGATGCTGATGGATGTGGCCCGTGCTGGACAAGCCAAACCTCCCACTTCTTCCCCACACTGATGTGAAGCCACACCAGCCTGGCATCCCCCCAGCCTGCTCTGGTCCCCAGCCAGTATTTGGAAACCTCATATGGGGTTTGGGTTGGACAAAGGTAGATGCTGGTCCCTGTTAGACCTGAGCAGCTCATGTGAGGTGTGCCCACACCAAAGACCTGGAGTCATGAGGGTGGGACAACTGGGGATGGAGTCCCTCAAACAGAAGCATCCCAAATTAGGGGGGAGCACCTCGAAAAGCCCTGCCCAGCACCTGCTTACCACAGTGCAGCCGTTGTAGAGGTTATGCTGGTCCTTGTGGGCATGAGCACAGAAGTCCATGCACGCTGTCACCCCCGAGAACGGCCTCCCCTCCTTCAAGCCCAGCCGGCAGTCGATCGCTACATCCTCGTTGGTGACCTGTGGAGGAAGGAGGAGCTGGTTACCCAAAATCCCCCAACACCACCACGCTGCACCCACGGCAGGTGTGGGGACGGAGTTGCCAAGGGATGGGATGACCAGGACCTGGTTTTGGTAGGCTTGTGGCGCCAGCCTCTTGTAAAGTGGAGCAACCTCGGTGGCCAAGTCTTGAAAGCTTCTCCGGAGCAGCTCTTCCTGTGGTAGGGAACAGAGGAGGATATTAGCCAGGGGTTTTGGCAGCAGGGATGGAACTGGGGACAGAGCCCACAGACATCACACAGCACCCAACCCTGCCCACAATATTACCACGGCACAAAGTACATGGTTTAAATTCCTCGTGAGAATTTGGCTGTCCAGCCTCACTGTCTGCTGTGCTTCCAATCGCTCGACCAAAGAGCCCTCTGGCTCTTCCCTGGCACTTCTACAGACGCCCCATTCATGCCACCTTTCTTTGCCTCATCTCTCCAATCCATAAAAACCCCACAAGGAATCCTATTTGCAGAGTCCTAAAAGGAAAGGAGCTCCAAACCACCCCGCCCCACCCGCATCACCCACCTCTTTGGGATTGTCTCCCACCAGCCTGAACTTGCGGGGAGTTTTGCTGCGGGCGTATTTGCAGCCGTTGAAGTACATGCTCCAGGAGCAGCCGAAGGAGAAGGAAGCGCCGCAGGTGTTGGGGTCCTTGCCTTGGCACGCACAGGTCCGGCTGTGGGGGGCATGGTGGAGAAGGGTCAGCCATCGGTGCCACAGGGTGACGGCAGCTCTGGGAACGGGAGGGAGCCCCGCATCCCACGCCCACATCCCGTTCCCACATCCCGTTCCCGTATCCCGTTCCCGTATCCCATTCCTGTATCCCGTTCCCACCCCGTCTCCCCAGCCTGGCCGTGGTGTGGTGGGACTTACTCATCGTTGAGGCCGCAGCGGCGGCTGGTGGGGTTGCCGTACTTGGTGAGGGTGTCAGTGAGCTCCTGGTACAGCGTGTCCCCCAGGGTGCGGGGGATGCCCTCCCAGGCCAGGATGAGGATGATGATGACGGCGTTTTGGCAGTGGTGGCCAGCCCGGTGTCGCACTAGGCACAGCAGTTTCTCCTCTTGGTTGTGTCTGCGGATCACCTGGGAGACAGAGGGGTCAAGTCAGGCTGCCCCAATAAACACGTCCCAGGGTGGGGAGAATCCCACAAGCGGTTCCTGGATGTCCTGGGTGCCTTCCCCAGTGCCGTGTAGGGGGCAGAGCTGGGCATGTTCCCACGGCTGCATTCACCCCGTGGCCTTTGCGAGGCTGAGGGGAGCTGCTGGCACTGGACATGCCATTCCACAGGTGCTGAGGGTGGGAAGCCCCAAGGAGTTTCCCTGGGGGTGGACACAGCTCTCACTTCCTCCTTGCCAGCCACAAATCGAGCACCCCTCCCCTGCCCACTGTGGTCACCACAGGGGAACTCTGGGTCCCCTGGCGTGCAGGGCACAAGCTCAGGGAGGCTGTAAGGTGGACGAGAGGCACTCACCCACTTGGCGATGGGGCAGCCACGGGAGCTCTTGCCTTCCTTGCCCGTGTAGATGACCTTCTCGATGCGGATGGCCTTGCCCTTCTCACCATACCTGCAGAGGGATGGCCATCAGCCCCACACGCCTGAGAACCCCACTGGCCCTCATGGGCCCCTCAGGAGCCCCCAGTCACCCTCACCAGACACCACTCACCCTCACAAACACCCACTTCCCTGACAGGACCCCACTCACCCTCACCGGACACCACTCACTCTCTCAAGCCCCCACTCACTCTCAGGAGTCCCCATTCACTTTCTCAAGTCCCCACTCATTCTCTCAAACCCCTGTTCCCTTGACAGGACCCCACTCACCCTCTCAAGCCCCCCTCCTGATGGGAGCCCACTCACCCTGACAGGACGTCATTCACTCTCTCAAGTCCCCAGTCCCCTGACAGGACCTCACTCACCCTGACAGGACCCCATTCACTCTCTCAAGTGCCCACTCCCCTGCCAGGACCCAGCCCCTCCTGCACTCACAGCCCCCGTGCTGGGCCCCGGGGTGAGGGGTTCTTACCGCTCCTCCATGAGCTCCCGGATGGAGGCCACGGTGGGCCCCGAGCCCAGGTGGGTGTAATACGGCCCCTCATCCTTCTCCACGATTTGCTCTGTGGAGACAGGAGCGGGAGACAGAGATTTTGGGGTTTGCATCTTTGACGGCTGCTCCAAAGGCTTCCAAACACCTCAATTCCCTCAAACCATGCACTTCTGCACTAAAAATAAAAGGTTTGTTAAGCAGCAACTCCTCATTCCCTGCTCTGGAAGATTCTGCCACCACTGAAATGCTGCTGGGGAATGAACCCTCACCCATTGACATCCATCCCTTTTTGGGACCCAAAACCCCTCCTGAGCAGCCACAGGCCTTCCAAGCACCCTGGCAGTGACCACGGCTCCATCCAGGGAATCTGCTCCGGCCATTTGAGCTCTGCTGAGCGGGAGATTCAGATTCCAAACCCCCTCCTCGTCCTGGAGCCCACCAGCTCCCACCCAGGGCTCCTGGCCGGAACCTCTCACAGGCCCCAGCCCAGCTGGATGCTGCCAAAGCCATCACGGGATGATCTAGGGGCAGGAAATGATTGCTGCCTGCTTCAGGCTTTCCCAGAGGATTTGGGGATGCTCATGGGATGCCCTGAGCTGGCTGAGCCCGTGCAAGGAAGGAACTGCTGCATGGGGGAGAGGCAGAAGGATGAGGGGGCTACAGGAAAAGGATATGGGCAATGGGAGAAGGATTTGGGCTACAGGAGAAGGATTTGGGCTATGGGAGAAGGATTTGGGCTACAGGAGGATATGGGCAATGGGAGAAGGATATGGGCTACAGGAGAAGGATTTGGGCTATGGGAGAAGGATTTGGGCTACGGGAGAAGGATTTGGGCAATAGGAGAAGGATATGGGCTACAGGAGAAGGATTTGGGCTACAGGAGAAGGATTTGGACTACGGCAGAAGGATTTGGGCTACGGGAGAAGGATTCGGGCTACAGGAGAAGGATTTGGGCAATAGGAGAAGGATATGGGCTACAGGAGAAGGATTTGGGCTATGGGAGAAGGATTTGGGCTACAAGAGAAGGATATGGGCAATGGGAGAAAGCTGCTGGGGCTGCAGAAGGATCTTGGGGCTGCAGGAGGATCCTGGGGCTCTGGGAGAAGGGAGCTGGAGCTACAGGAGTACACTGGGGCTATGAAAGAGGGATACTGGGGCTACTGGGAGACACTGGGGCTGTGGGAGGATCCTGAGGCTTCCGGAGAAGAATGGTGAAGCTATGGCAAAGGTTTTCAAAACAGAGGAGAAGCATGCTTTGGCTGCAGGAGGATTCTGGAGCTTCAGAAGGACACTGGAGCTACAGGAGGATTTTGGAGTTACAGGAGACAGATGCTGGAGCTACAGGAGGATTTTGGAGTTACAGGAGACATGCTGGAGCTACAGGAGGATTTTGGAGTTACAGGAGACAGATGCTGGAGCTGCAGGAGGATTTTGAGGCTGAAAGAGGAGGATCCTGGAGCTGCAGGAATAGGATCTTGGTCAGGAGAAGGACACTGGGACACAGCCCTGCAACCAACACCCCCCTCACACAACAAACACCTGGGGGCTTTCAGGGCACAAAGGAGCCAGTGTGGGAAGCCATGGATGCCTCAGGCAGCCCCACGGTGTGGGGTGGATCCTCAGCACACGGGGATGTTCCAACACCTCTGAGTGGGATGCAGCCGGCGCCACGGTTGGGGCTGATCTGCCTTTGCATCCCTCTGCTCTCACTGCCCTGATTTTCATTCCTGTCATGTCCAGCTGGCCGGGAGCCAGGCTGAGGAGAAAGCCGGGCTCAGCTGGGCTGCAGCTGTCCAGACAGGGATCAATACGGGACGCGTGGAAAAGACTCATTTTATTAAAGCCTCCAACAGCACCCGCACCCAATAAAGCACTGAGCCTAGCTCCTGCTGCATTTCTTTCTCCCACAGCTTTTCCTTGAGAAAACAGAGAAGTGGAAGGGGGGTGAATACCCTCTCTTCCAGCCCCTAAACAAATCTTTTCCTGGCAAACTCTGAGATTGGGTTTGAGCGGCTTCAGAAAATCTTTCCCTCTTCTCTACGGGGTTTGGGCTCATTCCTGCTGCCATTTACAAGCAAATAAATAAATAATCATAAGCCCCACGAATAAAGTGCAGCTTGTGCTTAGCCCAGGGCCTCCTCTCCCAGCAGTGGTGGGGGGCGTTTTTCCAGCTGGATGCCCCAAATCCTCACCCTGCTGCTCCCAGAGGAGTGCACAGCTCCATACTGGAGAGGGAATATCCAGCTCCCCACTCCCATATGGATACAGACTGAAAGGAACAGGTAGGAATTCTCTAGCATTTGCTGCGAAGTCTAACAAATGCCAATACACACCAAAAAAACCCCACAAAAAAACCCCACAAATCCAAGAGTTTGGTGATTTTTCAATGCATCCCAGTGGGATTGGCTGGCAGACCAGGCAGCATCCCAGCAGCAAGTATTTCTCCAGTGATAAGCATCAAGCCAAAGTTTATTTTACTCAAAGCAACCTGAACCAGCTAATTTGGCTGAAAATACCAGGAATAACCAGGTGAGACGGGGTTTAGGTGGGTTTTGGCACTGGGGCCACCCTGGATTCATGAGATTCAGCTGATTAAGGTCAAATAAAAGGAAAACCCAACAGTCCTTTGGTTTTGCTGCTCTTCCAACCCCCCCAGCTCCCAGCACAGCCAGTGGCACCAGTTCAGCCCCCGCGGTGACGCAGGCTGGCACTTGGGATTTCCACCCAACTGTAAAAACGAGAGGAGAAGAGAAAGCAAAAGGGAGCTCCACAGCACTGGGGTTTCACCACATGAGTGCCTCACCTCCCCAGAAATCAGGTCTTTGCTGGCCCCACGGCTTCACTCCATTATCTAAGGTCAAGCCCACCCTGCAAAGCCACCTCCTCACCAACCCCCAGCACGGCTGCTCACTCACCAACACAGTCACAGGTGGGGAATTCCGCCTGTGCCCTCTTGGCTGGGGTGTCCAGGAGGCTTTTTGTCGGCGTGTCCAGGTATTTCAGTGGAGACTCCAAAAAGCCGCTCAGGGTCGGTGTCAGCGGCACCTCGTCCTTGGTGGGTGTTCTGTTGACGTCGTCCACGTCTGGGTTTTGGCTTTCCTCCGAGTAAAAACACGTGGTAGAGACCACGGTGATAGCACCAGAAGACTCGATTTTGATCTGTTTGGGGGAGCGGGCAGTGAAGGGTGGCTCTGACAGCGGCCCCTTCCCTGGAGAGACGCTTTTGGGTCTGGCTTGGGGAGTGCTGCTCTGAGCCGGGGCAGCGGTGGCAGCCGTGGGGGACCCTTGTGGGGCTGGTGCTGGCCCCCCTGGCAGCTCGGCAGCCCCAGGGGCAAGAGGGGCAGGCGTCTCGGGGGGCGGCAGGTTGAAATTCTCCCCAAATTCAGCTTCAAATTGTCGGATGAGCTCTTCCAACTTGTCATCCACCATGATGGGAGCTGAGGTGGCCGGCGGAGGAGCAGCCGGTGCCTCCTCTGAGCCAGCCAATCCCGCCGGTGCCGAGTGAATTTGGGGGCCCTCCCCGGGGGCACCCCTTTCCTGAGAGTCGGAAGCCGGGGGGACGCCGTCCAGGGGGTTTGGTGGCGGGGGGCATGCGGAGGGCAGGGGTAGTGCAAGAGGCTGGTGCGGGAAGGCCGGCGGCGGCTCCGTTTGCATCTCTTCAGCGGGGGGTTCGGCGAGGGGTTCAGCGGGCGCCCGAAACCCCTCCAGGCTGATCTGCCAGAGGGGCGGGAAGAGCGGCTGCGAGTCCTTCTGCTTCGCCTTCTTGATCTGCACTTGTTTGCGGAGAGGTTTGGCCGGCGGGGGCTTTTCGGGCGGCGTTTTCTTCTTCTTCTCTTTGGGCTGCTTTTCGAAGGGCTTGGGGGGCGTGGCCGGGGCGCTGGGAGCCCACCAGCCGCTCGGCCGGTCTGGGGGCGCCGCCGTCGCCGCCAGGTTTTGCTCGAGGAAGAGGCTGCGCTTGTGGTGGAGATGCTGCTGCAGGACCAGCTGCGTCTTCTTGTGCAGGTCAGGCTCCGGCGGTGTCGGTGGCAAGCAGGGCCCACCCGGTGCTTCTTTGCTGGGTGCTCGCTCCGGGGGTTCCGTTTTGGGGGTTGTCACTTTGCTGGCCGTCGCTTCGGGTCTCTTGAAAGCTGCCTTGATGTAGTCGTCAGCATTACCCAGCAGCTGCTCCAGCTCTGCCATGGGGTCTCCAGCCCCCGCTGCCCCCTCGGCCTCCAGCCCCCAAGAGGCCGTGAAGTTCCCCCGCGGAGGTGCCGCGCCGAAAAATGGCTCAGGTGCTGCTCCCGGCTCCGGCGGGTATCGGGGCTCATCCCCTCGCTGCCACGCGGCCCCCGGCGGGCAGAGGGGGACGTGGCCGAAGGGGACAGCGGGAGGTGGCGGCGGCGGCAGTGGCGGGGGCTGCCCATCGCCGGCGGGCTGGGGCAGGGCGGCCGAGAGCTGCGTGAGGGCTTCGATGGCTATGGCGGTCTGCAGGCTGATGTTCTTCTCCTTGGCGATGGTCAACGCGCTCTGGGAAAAGGGGAGGCCATCGGGCGGGCATGGCTCGGCAGCCTCAGGCACCGGCTGGGGGTCAATAGCACCTTCTGGGGGAGGAGGCGGGGGGATGGCAGCGGGGCGCGGCCGCGGTGACGCCAGCTCTTCCCCGAGAGCCGTCTTGATCTTCTGCTCCAGCCATTCCAGGTAGTCGGGGCACTCGGGGCCGTCGCAGTTGCAGTTGGGGGGCTTCACACCGTGCTTGGCCAAAGCCAGGGCAGCCTTGAGGGCGTGCAGGTCCTCTCCCCGTGGGATCCCGTCTGCCGTGCCCAGCCTGCCCCGGCTCATCTCCGAGTCAAACTTCTCGTACAGCAGAGACGGCGACCCCGGCGGTGGAAGCCGGTAGGAGGAAACAGCTTCGGCCACCGCTGAAAAGGCCACCAGGTTCCGGACGTCTTCCAAGTGGGCTTTGCCAGTGGCGGGCGGCTGGCCCGGTGACCACCCGCTGGGCTCCATCAGCACGGTCCCCCCCGCCTCCGGCCGGCCCCCATTCACCAGGCTGAGCCCGCTGCCCTCGTTCAGCCGCCTTTCTTCCACATAATTAATTGGCCCTTCTTCCATTTGGCTTCTGCTGGGTCCATCAACTGTGTCTCCCGCTGAACCTGTCTGTTAGGAGGGAGAGAGAAGAGATGTGAGCAATCCCACGTGCCATCGCCCCCAACCCTATTATTTCCCTCTGTTTCCTTTAGTTCCCCTTTCTCTGTCTCTTTTTCTGACCGGGGGGGTGAAGACACAGAGAAGCCACGCGAGAAACCGATGGCTGCCAGCAAAGCCACGCGGGTTCTGCCCGGCCGGGTGAGGAGCAGCTCGGCTCGGAAGGCAGCTGCTTTCCACCGCGCCGGCCCCGGGCCACCCACATCCCCACCCCGCCACCCGCTTTCGAAATTGCTCACGGGACCGCTCGGGATTTCCATCAGCCGCCAAGGCCACACACACGGGGCGGGGCAGGGACGGCGTCCCTGGCTGCGGTGACATGGTTTGCCTCCAGTGAAGGAAGCAGCACACGGAGGAGAGGGGGATTTTTGGAGCCGTGCCAGCAGTGAACATCCTGGCCGGGAGCAGCCGCCCTTCTCCGGGAGCCGTGGCACAGCAGGAAGCCGCCGAGCTGGCTACGCCGGTGCCAGGGGCTGCTTTCACCTCAAATAACCCGGCGTCTGTATCAACACGGCTGGCCAGGGCCCCGGCGGCGCCGAGCAGCGGCAGCGCTGGCAGCACCGGCGGCGCGTCACGGACATGCCAAACCCACCTGGCCATGCCAACGCCAGGTGGTGGCACCTGTGGAGCCAAGACCCCAGAGTCTGGGCTAGACACCCTGATTGAGACCCTCCAAGGGCTTCTGCCAGGGATGGAGTGGCTCTTTCTGTTTTCCATGGTGCTGTCCCACCTCGGCAGTGGGGATTTCGGTGTCGGGCGCTGGCAGTGCACTGAGCCGTTTGCCAATAACTAGGGGAGCTTCCGGCAAGCTAAAAATACAGCAAAGTTCACTGGAAAAAATATGCCAAAGCAAGTGGAGGCTGTGGGCAGAGTTTCCTGCCTCTGGACAGTGCTGGCAGCACCTTGTGGGAAGGATCCACAGCTCAGATTCATGGGGAGACCCAAAATCCAAAGAAATACAAAGTTACGGCTCGGAGTTAAGCCAGTGCTCAAAGTGTGTCCGTGTGTGGCTGCTTTAACCCTTCAGACACCACAGCTTCCACACAGAGTCTTTCACCCTTCGAAGCGAGAGCGTGAGCAGAGTCACGCTGGAGAGATAAGAACGCTATGCCGGAGAGATAAGAAGAAATAAGAACACTGCTGACTCCGGCGAAACCTCGCAGGAACCACTCCCAGCACGACTCTTTCCAAAAAACCCCTTTTCCGCAGCGGTGAAACCCCCAGAGGAGCACAGTGCTGGTGCTCCGGCTCCACTCCGGCACACCCCGATGCTGCCTCGGGTTTGCAGAGGGGCTGCGGTGCCCTCAGGGCACCCGCGGAGCCGCCAGCGATGGGACCGGTCCGGCAGGTCTGGGGAGAAAGTGCTTCTCCCGCAGCCCAGCAGGGTGGGGACAGCACGCCTCCGCTCTCCTTTGCCAACCCAGCAGGGAACAGCCTCGCCCGTCCTTCCTACACCGGCATCTTCCTCCTCCTCCTGCTGCCCAGCCAGAGGGGATTCTCCCAAGTGCCCCCTCAAGGGCTCGGGGGGATACACTGGTGCCCAAAGCATCGCGGCGGCAATGCCAGCCCAGAGAAATGATGGCAAACCTGTTTGGCTCCGGGTGGGGAGCAGCCCCAAGGGTTTCCCCAGGGAGGAACCTGCTGGGAAAGGGCAGGGGAAGCCCCAGAAATCATCTGCGAGGGCTGGGAGGCACCTTGGGCTGCTCCATCCCATAAACTGGGTTATGGAATGGGGCTGGGAATGTAGGAAAATAGTCCTACAAAAAAATCGTGTGAAGTAAAGGAAGGAACAAACATCCCCTGCTGCTCCTAAAGAGTTAACCCGAAAGCTACAACCTTCCCCAAATCAGTGGAGGAAAAGAACTTTACACACATGCACATAGAGATAGATAGATGATAGACAGACAGATAGATAGATAGAAAGAAAAAACAGTATTTTTTCTGGGCTTTCCCATCCAGCTTCTTTTGTTCCTGGCCCTGTTGGCTAGGAGATGGAAAGACCTTGCAGCTTCTCCCCCAGAATCGATCCCCCCTCCCCACCCTGACGCACTCTGGCTGCATCCACAGCAATTCCCCCCTCACTGCCGTCAGCACCAATCCTTCCACCCTCAGCCTATTTTCCTCGGAAAAAGTGCTGCCTGCCCAAACCTCCCGGCCCTCCTTCCATTCACCCGGGAAAAGATAAAAGCTGGGGAGGGGAGGTGGGGGGGAGGGAAGGAACTAGATTAAAATAAAAAGAAAACCAAGAGATATGATTCTGGTTAACTCAGCTGCTCTTCTACATGCCCTTCTGCATCCTCTGGGCACTACAAAAAGGGAGAAAATCCCTGTGAGGACAAAAACTTTTTTTTTTAAACAGTTTTTCCTCTCTCTCTTTTTTTCTTTTTTAAATTTGCCTCCCCCCTCGCACCCCCCTTCCAGTTTAAATGCCTTAAACAAAGGGAAGGAAGGAAAAAAAAGCCCAAACACAGGCTGAGCCCGGCTTGGAGCGTTTCCAGCCTGGGCTGCGCTCCCTGGGAATAGTCCGGAGCCGTTCACAAGGCAGGGAGCGCTGGCGGGGGCACGGGGCCGGGTTCGGGGACGCCTCTGGCCCAGCGGCACTTACGTGTGGAGGGGCGGGAGGCGAAGCCGCAGGCGACGGCGGCACCGTCCGGGGAGCAGAGCCCGAGCGGGGCCCGGGAGCCCCGGCCCTCCCCGCCCCCTGCCAAACCAGCGGCAGGAGCCATTAGCGCCGGCGCCGCCCGCACGTACGGACCGGCCGGCGGCGGGCGGACGGACGGACGGACGGACGGACGGACGGACGGACGGACGGACGGACGGACGGACGGACGGACGGACGGACGGGTGGCGGAGGCCACACGCCAGCCCCGCCGCCCGCCGGCCTTGGCCGGGCCCCGAGAGCCGCCTCGACCCCCACGGGGAGCACGAGGGGACCTGGCGGGGAGAGACGGCCACAGCTCCGGCTGCTGCGGCAGGAGCAGCGGCCCCAGAGACCCCTCTGCCCTGGAGACCCCTCTGCCCCAGAGATCCACTGCCCTACAGATCCACTGCCCTACAGATCTCTCTGCCCTGGAGATTCACTGCCCTACAGATCCCTCTGCCCTAGAGACCCCTCTGCCCCGGAGATCCACTGCCCTAGAGATCCCTCTGCCCCAGAGACCCCTCTGTCCTGGAGATCCACTGCCCTACAGATCCACTGCCCTGGAGACCCCTCTGCCCCAGAGACCCCTCTGCCCCGGAGATCCCTCTGCCCCGGAGATCCCTCTGCCCTACAGATCTCTCTGCCCTACAGATCCACTGCCCTAGAGATCCATTGCCCTACAGATCCCTCTGCCCTAGAAATCCACTGCCCTACAGATCCTGCTGTCCTATAATTCCCACTCCCCTATAGATCTTATTGCCCCACAGATCTCAATGCCCTGTGTGTCCTGTTTCCCTACAGATCCAGGGGCCCATTTATCCAGCAATCCCATATATCCACTCACCCTATATAACCTGTACAAACAAGAACCTGTATATCCAGCAATCTCATACATCCAGCAGCCCTATATAATCAGCAATCTCTTACGTCTCCACCAACCTGCATATGAGGCAGTTTATACATTCAGCACCTTAAATATTCCACAATCCTACATATCCAGCAACCCTAAACACGCAGCAATCCTAAATATCCAAGTCCTGTATACCCAAGCATGGGCCCTACACACCAACAATCCTATATGGCCACCAGTCCATATATCCAGCAACTCTGCACATTCAGCAACTTTATCTATCCAGCATCCCTATAAAATCAGCAAACTTATAAATCCAGCAATCCAGGAACTCGATATATCCAGCAGCACAGATATTCCACAATCCTATATATCCACCAACTTTAAACAACCAGCAACCCTAAGTTCCTGAGTCCTATATACCCAGCAACTCTGTATATCCTGTAGTGATCTATACATCCCTATATGGCCAGGGACCTGGCTATTCCACAGTCCTATACATCCAAACCCCAAAGCAGCCTCAAACTGACCCAAAAACTAGGGACAAGCTGGGTCCCTGGTGGGACAGACAGACACTCCATCCATCCATCCATCCATCCATCCATCCATCCATCCATCCATCCATCCATCCATCCATCCATCCTCCTTCCAACCCGAGTTCCAAACCACTTTTCCCCCTTTATTTTTCCATTTTTTCACTTTTTCAAATTATTCCTTTTAACCCTTTGCTGGTACAAAAAACAAACTAAACCCACCCAAAGCCATCAGGGAAATAGATTTTAAATCCCTCATCCTCCCAAAACACCTGGTTCCCCACACCAGGACTCCAAAGATTCCCCAAAATAAATAATTTGGGAGTTTGTTAAACCCCTCATCAGGAGCCAAACAAGTCAGGAGCTGCAGAGAACAAAGCAACTCGGCACACACACACAGCAGACACTTGATGCCATCCCACTGCAAAAACCACACAAACTGAATAACAGTGGAGAATTTGGGGGCCCCAGGAACGCGGAGGAAGCTCGGTGGGAATGCCAGCCCTTCCCTGCGGCACCGGGGTGGCTGTGGGGGCACCGGGGTGGCCGTGGGGGCACCGTGTGCCGGGGCTGCGGCGAGGGAACGGCCGGGAGCCGCGAAGGTCAGCGGGAGCCGCTGCCAGCCGGCGGCACGGGCCAGCCAAGAGGGAGCTTGGCTGCCGGCCCCGCTCCAGTGGAGCCTGGCCAGCCCCGGCACTCGGAGTGTGGTTTTCCTCCTCTGGCAACAACCCCGGGGATCCTCCGTTGGGATGGTGGCTTGGGGGCACCGCCAGGGGAAGCCCTGAGCGCTGGAGACCCTACAATAACAACTCGCTCAGCTGGTGCCACCCCAAGGGCTGTGCCAGGGCCAGGAATGCTGCTGGAATCACACACACGTTCCTGCCAGCACTGATGCTCCTGTTCTGCACCACCGGACCCCCCCAAGAGATGGGAAACCCCTTCCCGGTCCCAATCCAGCGCCAGTCCCCAGCTGCCAGCGGGAGGCAGGCTGGAGAGGAGCAGATGACCTAAATCCAATTCGACGCCCTTGAATAGGGAAATTCAGGAAATCTGGGAAGGCCAAGTGCCGAGTCAGAGCTGTGAGAGCCCCCAGTCCCCCCCGGCTGCCCCTGGCTGGGGTACCCACAGCGCCGGCTCGCGGTCCCGCTGCCTCCCGCTGCCGCGGGCGGCCACGGCTGCCTCTCCTGCCTTGTTTTCCAAGCTGTTTCCATGGCCCCGGCTGACCCCAGTGCTGGGGCTGAGCCGCTCACTCCTGTCCTCATTTAGCCCGGAGAAAAGCCGGAATAACAGCGATGCTGAGGGAGCTGAGCTGATTTACGCTGAGGGAAGCCCGGCTCTGCTTCACTCCAGTCCCATGAGCACTTACAGGGACCCCCATGGCCACGACCTCTCTCTGGACAGTGCTGAACAACCATTCCATCCCCTTTTCCTCCTCCTTTGGGGTACGATGAGCCGGTCAAGTGTAATACAGTCCCACTCCCAGCTCCTGCACCGGCATCCCACAAGTACTGGGGGTTTCCAAGGGAGATGGAGGATTTTTTTCAAGGTGGAAAAAAAATTTGTTCCCACCTCCAACCGCCTCGTTTCCTCCAGAAGTGTTTTCCCTTTTGGAAGGGATGCTTGAGTGGGGATGTTTGGGGTTCAGGATGGTTGGGGAATGGATGCTCAGGGTGGGAATACTCAGGAGTGGGAATGCTTAGGGTTGGGGTGTTCAAGGTGAGGATTCTTGGGATCAGGAATGCTCAGCAAGGGGGGGTTTGAAGCAGGAATGCTTGGTGAAGGCTTGGGGTTGGAATGTTCGGAGGGGAGATGCTTGGAGTGAAGATGCTTGGAGCCGGGACACTCGGGGCAGGGACACTTTGGAGCAGGGACACTCGGGGCAGGGACACTTGGGGCAAGGGCACTCGGGGCAGAAACATTTGAGGCAGGGACACCAGGGACACTCGGGGCAGGGACACTGGAGCAGGGACACTCAGGGCAGGGACACTCAGGGCAAGGACACTCGGGGATGCTCTGCCCTGTGGACAGGCAGCTGCCCCAGCAGCTGCTCCCAGGGATGCTCCCACTGGAGCAGTTTTGGGATGCTGGATGCTGCGGCCAAGCCACGGCGTGTGCTCCCACCACGCTGCGCCGCCCAGCGCGGCGCGGAGCCGAGCCGGGAGCCGCCAGTTGGCGCAGGCAGGGGAAAGGCTTGGCACAGCACGGGGCCTCGTCAGGCTGCCGGCTCCGGGCGGACAAGGGAGGGAGCCGAGCTCTTGAAAGGGAAAATGAGGAAAAAAAAAACCCAACCCAACAAAAAACCCCATGGGACTATTTTTGTTTCTTGAAGCGTTTTTTTCCTTAAACACAGCTGGCTCCCCTTGTGCCAGCTCCCAGATTGGCACCAGGGCCGGCTTGGCAAGGCTGAATCACTGGGCCTGCTCCCTCCCTGGGGAAGGGAAAGGAGGGATGGAGAAGAAGGGGAAGAGGAAGGGATGAAAGGGAAGAGGAAGGGAAGAAGGGGAAGAGGAAGGAGGGGAAGAAGGTAATAGGAAGGGGAAGAAGGGAAAGAGGAAGGGGAGGAGGCAGAAGAAGGGAAAGAGGAAGAAGAAGAGGGAAGTGGAAGGAGAATAATGGGAAGGAGATTAAGGCAAAGAGGAAGGAGATGAGGGGAAGGAGAAGAAGGGAAAGAAGGAGAAAGGCAAGGTGAAGGAGAACAGAAAGAAGGGGATAGGGAAAAAGAGGATAGGGAAGAAGGGAATGATAAGAAATGAGGAGAAAGGTGAAAAGGGGAAGGAAGGGGAAGAAGGAATGGGAGGAAGGGGATGGGCAAGGAGGGGAAGCAGGGACAGGAAAGGAAAGGAAAGGAAGGGAAACAAGGGGAAGAACAGGAAAGGGACAAGGGGGAAAGCGACAGGGGCAGGGAAGGAAGAGGACCCATATGGGAAGGAAGTGGAAGCACATGGCTGTGTGGGAGAGGCCTGGGGCCTCTCCCCACCTCTCACCCAGCCCAGCTGCATTTCCCATCCCACTCCAGCCCAATTTCACAGCCCTGCTGCCAGCATTCCCCACAGGAGCAGGCTCCATCGCCTCTCAGCCACTCCAGCCTCCACAGTGGCATTTCCACCCTGCTGATTGCTTTGCACTGCAAACTGGGGAGGAAAGCCAGATTTTGAGGAGCAAGGAGGAAAGGTTTTCCACAGCCATGCACTGACCAAACTGCATCCCAGTTTTCAAGGCTTTTTTCCCCGCTTTGTACACAGGAGGAGTCCCTGCACCCTCCTGGTCCCCAGCTGCAAGTCAGGGATGTGCCAGCCAGCACCCATGGGTGCTCATCTCCCCTCCAGGTCATCCCCATCCCGTCATACCTGGGGGATGCTGGGTGTCCCCCATCCCTGGGATGTGGGGCTCCTCATGCTGCCGCACAGCCCGACCTTCAGCAGAGGAGGAGGAGGAGGAGGAGAAGAACCCTGTGTGCCACCGCCCTCCCACCCGGCAAGCACGGGCAAGTCAGCAGCGCGACGGCCGGCGGGCAGGAGCCGGGAGATGAGTGGGAGCCGGGCCCTGCCCCAGCTGGGAGCAGGGAAAACACCATCCCTGCCAAACCTGGAGCTCAATTCACCGCCACGACCCATTTTCCACGGGGAAAAGCATCTCGTGGCAAGCAGGAGATATGACCCCTTTGGATAAAATCCCTTTCCCAGCTGGAGCAAGGTGCATGGGGAGGAAAATGTGTTGACAGCATGGATACTGGCTCGGCATCAGCAAACTGCAGCACGCTGTACAAAGAAGTCTCTTTTTCCACCCAAAAATTTCAAGCTCTCCCGCTATCCCACTGCCTCCCCGGGGGCCTGGGCCGCTGAGTCAGCACCAGCAGTGCTGAGTCACCAGGGCCACCCCAGCCGATGAGCTCAGCGATGAGCTCAGCGCGGGGGTTTGGCATCTCCACACTCACCGGCATCGCCGGGCCCCCAGGAGGCTTTTGCCAGCACCTCTGCCAACATTTTGGGGTCTCACCAGCTTTGTCTCACCCATCCCCAAAACCACACCTAAATCCAACACTACAGAAACACAACCAACAAAGGGTGAGCAAGCCGGGGAAGCCAGTGACGTTTCAACTCTTCCCACCCTCCAACCAGCGCCGTGGTCTTCTCCAAAAACGCCCCACCACAGACCACCCACGAGCCGGGATGGCAGCCACGGTCGCCACCCGCGTCCTCCCCATCCCGCTCGCCAAAAGTGGAAACGGGAATGGTGAAAGAACAGAAAAACGAGGTCTGGTTTTGCCTTTTCCTTCCCCCCTCGCTGGGGTCAGCAGCACCACGAGGGAAAGCGCCGACGCCGCCTCCGGCTTCCCCGGCCCCGGTGACGGGGTTGATGACTCACGGGGAAGGAGGGGGGGAAGCGGCGCGTGCACGGGGCTGTCATGTTTGTAAACCTAAAAAAAGCCATGTGCGGGCAGGCAGCGTGCTCCGGCCGGCAGCGTGATCCAGAGGGGAGGCAGGGAGGGCGATCCAGAGGGCAGGTGGCGTGCTCCCAGTGTGCTCCCAGTGTGAGCCAGAGGACAGGCACCATGCTCGCAGTGTAAGCCAGAGACAGGCAGGATGCTCCCAGTGTACTCCCAGTACACTCCAGCTGGCAGACAGGCTGGTCCCAGTGTTCCCCAGTGGGCCAGCAGTTGACTCCCAGTGTGCTCCAACACCAACCATCCCAACCAGGGAGGCTCACGGAGACGGCTGGCACAGCTGGGAGAAGCCGGCATTGCCACCAAGGCTGGTGCAGCCATGGGGTTAATTAAGTGCCAGGGATTTAATTGCAACGGCGTTAATTGGTGCAGATTTAGGTGCCTGAGCTTTAACCGCAGTGGCTTCAGTGCAACGGCCTTAAGTGCAGAGGTTCTAATTGCAACACCGCCAGGTTCCTCAGAGGCTCAGGGTCTTTGGAGCCCCTCACTCTGCCGCTCCTCCTCCTGCTCCCCATTCCCTGCTCCATCCCAGCACGGCACGCTGCGCTTCCCGAGGTGCTTCTCCCTCCTTTCCAGCCAGACTGAGCAGCACAGTGAGCAGAGCTGTGCCACCAGTCCTGCGGTGACAAACCCTCCGGCCACCCCACGGCATACGCAGCCTCCGCACTGACAACTGCAGCATTTACAACTTGCTCCAATCCATTTTTGTTTTTTAACAGCATTTTCAGGGCTCGGGGCGGTTTGGAATATTTTTTTCCCCTCATTTGGCTGCGATGGGAACTGCAGGCTCAGGAGCTCGTAGTCCCCAGCTCCCCCCTTCGACAGCAAAATCTCATTTAATCAAAAGATGCGGCGACTGGATGTGCAGAAGCACTTCACTCTCGCTCTCTTTTTTCCTCCTAAGAACTGCCATTCTAGCTGTAGCAAACAAACATGCTGCATTGTCCCCGCGACACAGCTCCCTCCGACAGCCCTGCCTGCAAATCCAGGCCACTCTGCTGCCCAGGAAAAGGGGATTTTGGCCCTGGGACAGAGGAGAAAATTGGGGCTGAGCTGAGTTTGCGGGGCTGGCAGTGGTGTGGCGGGCAGATGTGAAGCGAGGACGGAGCCGATCGCAGCTGTTTCACCTCCAGCCTCTTCCCGTTTCATTTCATCTCCCCTTGGATGCCGGCCCGGGGAGCAAGGGGATAAATAAAAAAAGCTCTTTCATCCTCAGAAATGGTCTGGCACCCTTTTACACAGAGCTCAAAGCACCGAGATTAAAGCGCTGGCAGAGGAGGGAGCAGGGGGGTGTCCCCAGGAGGGATCTGGGGGCATCTCCCTCATCCCAGCCCGCATCCCCATCACAGTGGGGACAGCAAGGGGACAGAGAGGGGACAGCGAGGGGACAGTGGGTTCTGGCACTGGCCCCTTCGTGACATCCCCTTGAGAGGACCCCCTGAGCACACGTGGAGTGAGGGACACAGGTGGGGCAGGGAACGGGGCCCCCAGTGGCACAGGGACAAGGACTGTGCCACGTGCTGGGACCGTGGAGCCCAATGTCACAGAACAGGGGAGCCCAGCACAGGCAGGACGAGCACTGGGACCCCAGGGGAACGGGAATGGGGACAAGGGACCCTGCACAGGCAGGGAAGGGATTGGGGACCCCACTGGCATGGGAATGGCGACAAGGGACCCTGCACAGGCAGGGAAGGGACTGGGGACCCCAGGGGAACGGGAATGGGGACAAGGGACCCTGCACAGGCAGGGAAGGGACTGGGGACCGCAGGGGAACGGGAATGGGGACAAGGGAGCCCAGCACAGGCAGGGAAGGGATTAGGAATGCCAGTGCTGCAGAAACAGGGAGCAGGGAGCCAAGCGTGCACAGGTAAGGGACAAGGGACACCGCTGCCATAGGGATGGGGACACTGGCACACACAGGCAGGGGACCAAGGATCCTGATACAGCAGGGACTGGGAAACTCCCACAGGGAACCCCAATGCTATGGGGACACAAAGACAGGGCACCCCGGCACACACAGGCAGGGCACTGAGCATGCCAATGTCAGACACACGGGCACCAGGGATCCCAGAACACACAGGCAAAGGACCACAGACCCCAGTAATGTGGGAATGGAGACTGGGAACACTGGGACATGCAGGAAGGAGTCTGAATATCCCAACAGCATGGAAACAGGGACCAGGCACCCCAGCACATGCAGACAAGGCACCAGGGGACCCCACGAGAACAAGATCTGGGGACTGCAGCACATGCAGGAAGGGGATTGGGGACCTTGATGCTATGGGGACGAGGACAGGTGACTTCAGCACATGCAGAACCATGACCAACGACCCTGGCACCATGGGGACAGGGACTGAGGACTTCAGCACATGCAGGACCAGGACCAAGGACCCTGGCACCATGGGGACGAGGATGGGTGACTTCAGCACATGCAGAACCACGACCAATGACCCTGGCGCCACGGGGACAGGGACTGAGGACTTCAGCACATGCAGTCAGGGGACTGGGGACCCCAGTGCCATGGGGACAACTCACTCCCAGTATGCCAGCACCAGGGACATCCCAGACACGGCCTTTTGGGACACAGACCCGAAGCACAACCATGTGTCCCAGAGCTATCGTGCCACCACTTTGCCATCCCCATTCCCAGTTGGGCCAGCAAAGCCCCTCAAAGGAAAGGCCGAAATGCACACACATTTTGCCTTCCCCAGATCTGGAGCCACCTTCCCCCTTAATTACCTGTGAGAAAGAGTCCATGTCGGGCAATCCTTAAAACAAACCTCATCACAGCTAACGAGGTGCCAAAGGGCAAGAGTGGGGCTTGTTTATGAGGCCACCGTAACAACCTGCGAGGACTCTGCTCCTCTGCTGCCCAGCCCTTCCCAGCATGATGCAACCTCGGGGCCGCTCACTGCATCCCCACCGCCCCGGCACCTGCCACCGGCTCTAGCTATGATTTCTGATTTTCTCTTTTTTTGCACAGCATCCGCCGCTCCGGAGGCAGCTCCGGCGTTGGCGGGCGCGCATCCCCGGCTGCGAGATCCGAAGCATCCCCATCCCTGCGCAAACACGTGGTGCCAAAAGCCGCTCACCGCCGGCTCCAAACTTCGGGGCGGCCGCACGTTTTTGGCAACGCTCTCCCCCTGACCTCGGCGATGTCCCTTGGAGCCACCAGCATCCGCAGCCGCTCGGATGCCAAAACTGCCAAACCGCGCGGCTCTTGGCACCGGGATGACCAAAATCGCCGCCTGGGCGGGCGAGTGAGACGCCCCTGAGGAGGACCAGCTGCTTTTTGTGGCCACCTCCGCGGTGCGGTGACGAAGAGCGGGGGGCGCCCGCCCGGGCCCGGGCCCCGTCACGGCCATGGATGACAGCTGCCACCGCCGGGTGACGTCACGGTGACGTCACGGCGGGGAGCCTCATCGCCCTTGTTCGCATCACCCCGCCGCACCTCTGAGCTCAGCACATTTTGGGGCCGGCCGGCATCAGTTAATAGAAATAATGACTAATAAAGACGAGAAGCACACGGGGGAATAACGATGGGGGGGAGGGGGATGCACCTTACGACTTACCGCCCTCCCACCCCTATCCACTACCCCCCCCTTCCCTCCCCACCCCCCAAGAAGCGATGCTGGAGGGAAAGGAAAGGGATAAAAGAAGGAAAAACAGCCACAAAACGGGCGCGGGGGCGCGGGCCGTGTGTCCCTCCCCAGGCCCCGCCGCTTTGTCCTCGCGGCCCCGCGGGGCCGCCAACACCGCGGGGGGGGGGGGGCTTTAACCTCCCCCGCACCGCCCCGCAAGGCCGGGGCGGGATTGGATTTTTGGGGGGTTTGGGGGTTTTCAGAGGGAGTGCTTCTGGGGGGAAGGGGTGCGCTTACCTCGCCGCTGCCCCCGCGCTGCCCCCGCAGCCCCCGCCGCCCCGCACGGCGCCGGCCCTCAGGAGGAAGCCATCTTGTCTCCCTCTCCTCCGCGCTCCCTCACCGCCGCCCCGCTGCAGCCGAGGGGGGGAATGAGCGCCGCATCCCTGCTCCCCCCCCTCCTCCTCCTCCTCCTCTTCTTCCCTCCTTCCTCCTCCTCCTCCTTCCTCCTCCTCCTCCTCCTTCTTCCTCCTCCTCCTCCTCCTTTCCCCCCCCACGCGCAGCCCCCCCCCTTCCCCACGCAGTGGCACCGCCCGCCCGCTCCCTGCGCTGCGCAGGAGCGGGGACATGAGGGGGACACGGGGGGGGACGCGGGCAAGGGGGCGCCGCGACCCGCGCCCGCCCGAACCGCCGTGAGGGGACCCCCAGAGCGCGGGCACTGCGGGCACTGCGGGCACTGCCCCCGGGAAACTGAGGCATGGGCCCGCGGGGGCACCGGGAGCGGCCACAGGATCCCCGGGGACATGGGGGGGACACGGGGGGACACGGGGGGGACACTGGTGGGATCCGGGGAGAAACACAGGAGACACGAGAAGGGGCACAGGAGGACACGGGGGGGGGACATGGGGGACACAGGGGAGGGGACACTGGGGGAGAGAAGAGGGGCATGCAGCAGGGACACAGCGAGGGACACGAGGTGGGTGCAGGTGGGGCACGGAGGGCACACAAGGGGGACACAGACACCCCGAAACGGGGACACAGGACCCCAAACTCAGGTCATTGTGCCATTGTCCCCCCGGGAAACTGAGGCACCAGCCCACACGGGGAGTGGGAGCAGCCAAAAACTGCGACAGCAGCCAGGGGAGCCCCCAACACGCTCCTTACACCCCCTCCTCCAATATTTTCCTGCCATTAAACCCCCGGCAACTTTGTTAATTTTTGTCCATTCATTTGGCTACATTAATGTAGTTGGTTTAATTTGGGAACACTGATCATTTGAGGACCTCATCAATTTGGGGACATCACTAATCTGGGTTCCTTAACTAATTTGGGGACATCAGACTTTTGAAACATTTAAATCCTCCTCCAAAAACATGCATGTCATCCGACTGCCCCTTCTTCCCCAGAATCCAGGCCCTGCTCAATGGAGGGAATGAGGGCGTTTTCCCGTGGGAATTGGATGGCGAAAGGGTTAAGGTGGGGCTGGATCCCTGAAAAAGTCCTGGTGGAATTCAGCTCCAACTTTTCCAAGCCCTGTCGGAGCTGGCAGGTCTCCCTGTGATGCACAGAAGTATTTTGGGGGAGGAGGAGGGAGAGAGAATGAAAAAGGGGAGCAAGGACAATGAATTCCCCCCAAAGCTTCTCCATCCAGGCTTGGACGTGATGCTCCTGGAAGAGTTTTCCAAGCTAATTCTCAGCTAAATCACCAACAAAACAGCTACAAACTCAAAATTCCCAAAGGTTCCCCAGGAAAACTGCTTTCCAACAGCATCTGAGGAGCCCACAAAATGCCCACTGGGTTGGACAAACCCGAGTCCAGGTGGAAGTGCAAGCACAGACCTGACATCCCCATCCTTGCAACATTCCCCGCAGCAATATTTCCTTTCTCTCCCCGAAAAGGCCACGCGTGAGCCAAGAGCCCGCCGGGACACGACCTTTGGTCTGAGAGATGCGACTCCCACGGGAACAAATGGGATCAACTGGTGCCAGCAGCCAGAGAAATCTGGTTTTCCCCCAGATTTCCAGCCTGGCACGGCGCGTCTTTGCCCAGCCCGTCTCGGCTCTGCCGGGCGAGAGCGCGGTGGGGATTTAATTCCAACAGCGCCTCTTCCCTCCCGTCCTCCTCCTCTGCTCCAGCATCCAGCGGGTTTGCTCCCGAGCCCTTTGAGCTGCTCACACCACAGCCAAGAGTGGAAATATTTCCATTTTCCAGGCAGGGACGTGGTGAGAATCCCCCCGGATTTCCCGGGGACGGCCCCAGCAGGCGGGTGACATCCTGCGGGTGACATCCTGCAGGTGACACTGGCGTGTGCCGAGTGAGAACGAGCCAAACCCCAGCCTGTCCTTCATCCCAGCCATCAGCCCGGGGCTTTTTTTGGAGATGCTGGGCACGTTTTGGGGGAAAAAAAAAAAATCCCACCTCAGCCCTCCAGGGAAAGCCTCAGAGATGGACAAATTTAGTAACTTTTATTAGTAATGCTTTAAATGAGATTATCCCTAATCGCCAGTGCTCGGCCCCGAGCCTGGCTGCCAAATTCAGTCAGGGGTTCTAATTTCGAGGATGAACACGAGTTTTTGAACACTGGGAATGCCCCAAGGACACGCCAGGGACATCCTGAGCTGCGCCATGTCCCACCCCTGCCACCCAACAAAGCAGTTTTGGGGGGCTGCTGTGCCCGTTCCTGCTGGGAATGAGGTTTTTTGTGGGATTTGTTTAGGGTTTGCTCCCCAAAGATGAGGTCGGAGCATCCTTCCCTCAGCCGAGGGGACACCGCCGGCTCCCGGTGCGGAGCGGGGCTGAGCTCCGCGCTAATGAGCGGCTTCCCAAGACCATGATTAGTTATGCAAATGAATGGGAAAGACACCCAGAGCAGCCTGCGAAGGCAGGAGAGGGTCTGACAGAGCCGGGCCATGGGAGCAGAGCTAAACCTTGACCTCTGATGTCTTCATCCTCCTCTTCCTCCTCTCCCAGCCCCTCACGGAGGGGGACACAGCGGGAAACCAGTCCCCAAGGTGACAGCAGGAGCTCCAGGCAGAGCTGCGAGGGTAGAGCCGGCTCTCCGGGCCTGGCCGAGCCGGAGGAACTGGTGGAACTGGTGCTGGGAAGGGGCTGCGGCTGCCAAACCACGCCGGGAGAGGCGGCGGGACGTGGGAACCGCGGCACCGGCCCGGCCCCCGGGGGTGCCACCGCTGCCTGCCCCCAGCAGCATCCCGGTAAATCATCTTTCCCCCCGTATCCTGCCTGGAAAAGCACCGGGGACAAACCCTCGCCGCCGGTTTTCAGTTTTCACCGGCGTTTTGCCAAGGGCAAAGTCCTTCCCCTGCCTCCCCGAGCCACCTGTGCCAACGTCCCCAGCACCCATCCCACCCTCCCAGAGCCATTCCAAGGGAAAAACCCGCTGGATACAACCCAGAGGGGCAGCGCAGCCCATCACCCCCCGGTGCCACAGAAATCAGCAAAGCAGGGCCATTTCTTTTTCCTGGGGGTAGCAGCAAAAATCGACGTCAAGCAGATGTTTCTGCCTCCCACGTTGGAGAACCCCCAGCCGGAGCAGCCTCCCCTTTTTCCCTGGTTCTTGCGTGGGCACAGAATGCGAGATCCCGGTTACAACCACCCCGGCCGGTCAAACCAGAAGTACAGAGGGAAGGCGTTGGGATTTTTGGGTGAAGCAAATGCCGCAACTTGTTAGCTCCGAGATGCTCCCCCCGGGCACGGCTCTGCCTTCCCCTTCCTTGCCACCACCTCTTTTTTGGGGAAACCCCCCGGACGGCACCCGGGTGGGTTTCATGAAGCGTTTTGCTCTTTCACGCTAAGAAATTCCAAGGAATTTGGTTTAAAGGCGGGTTTTGTTCCACCCGTCCCCAGGCGCTGTTTTGGGGATGCCCCAGGGACGAGCTGAATTTTTTTTTTTTTTTTTTTGGGTGGGGAAGTGTGGGTTAAGGCATCAAAGTGGCCTTTAAGGCAGCAGAAAGTCCCATTTCTCACGGAAATACCCTTAAAAAACCAAACCCATCCACCAGCCAAGGAGGGGCTTTCCCTTCCCACCCCGACGAGCCCCTCCAAGTCACGGTGATGTTACAAAGGGGCCACAAATCACCCCGAAAAGGTGAAGGTGTGGGGACGAGAGGGGGGACGGATGGGTTTGGGGGAGCTGGGGGTCGCTCACCTCCCTGCGGGGCCCCTCGTGCCTCTCCATCTCCATCCCGGGGGCAGCGTTAGATTTCGGGGCTCCCCCCCGCCGAGGGGGCAGCAGGCTGGGGCTGGCGGAGCGCTCTGCCCGGCCACAGGGACATCGCGGGGCCACCGCGTCCCCCGCCCCGGGAGCACGGCGGAGTTCTGCGGGGACAGAGCCGAGCCGAGCCTCGAGTCACCCCGATTTTTAATTTCCACACCGATTCCACCCCGGGGGAGCGGCCCCGCTGACTCCCCACCCCTCCCGCCCCCCCTCCCCAAAGCGGGGTGCTACCTCCCCGCTTTTAATCCCACCCCTCATTCCTTCCAACCCCAATTTTCCTTTTCTCTATTTCCCCCCCACCTCAAACCCGCGCGGCTTCGCACAACTTCACAACTTCAGCCGCGCACCGGCAACTTTCCACCTCCCCCGCTCCCCACTCCCCAAATTTAGACAGAAAAGCGCGTTTACCGGGGAAAATAAAGGGCTCCGGCCCCCCCTTGGGAACGGGGGGCTGCGGGGGCTCTGCCCGGGGCTGAGCGCGCTGCCGGCGGCGGGGGGCGGCGGGGACCCGCCAGGGGCCACCGGGCGGCTCTGGATGTCGCCGGTACCCCGAGGGGACCCGCGGAGCTGCCGCACGCTGCCGCCGCCGCCGCCGCTGCTGCTCTGCTGCTTCCTTTGTTCTGCAGCGCCCGCTCGGGGGGACCCGCGGGCGGCCGGGGGGCTCCGGCCCAGCGCCCGCGGCCGCCCCCCGGTTCCCCCCGCGCTCGGGGGGCACCCGGAGCCCCGCGGGTAACGGGGAGGGGGCGCGGGGGTGCGCCCCGGGGTTCGGGGAAAGCGGGGGCGGGAGTTGTGTCGGGGGGGGTTGTTGGGTGCGGGGATTGTTGTTGTAGGGTCGCCGGGTGCGGGGGTGCGGGGGGTTGTTTTAATAGGATTGTCGGGGGGGTGGTTGCACCACCCCGTTGGGTTTGCAGGGTCACAGCTGTGACTCCTGTGGTGTTGTTTTTGTGGGGTCGTTAGCAGGGTCTGTGCAGGTCTCGCTCTGTGTTATTGTAGGGTCTCCGCAGAAAACCCCAGGGGGCTCCTGTGCCCCCCGCCCACCTCCTGTTCCACTGCCCCCCAAGCCCAGCGCAGATTCCCCCACTCCGTGCCCCACATCCCAACCCAATCCCACCCCCGTGGGGCAGCTGCCCCACCTGTGTTTATGTAGGGTCTCACACACCCCCCCAGCCCCTTTAAGGTGCCAAATCCCCTTGGTTTTCCCCCAAATCCAGCCCAGCCTGAGCCACGCCTGGCAGAGCCCCAGGGCACTGTCACCCCCCTATCACAACACCCCAAAACAGGGGGAATGATGTCCCCCCGTGTCCCCCCCGGACCCTCCACACGCCAGGTTCAAGACACTGAGCAGCTCCACACTAATTTAATCTTAATTTAAGGGGGAAAAAAATAGATACAAAATAACAACATATGGGGGTTCCATGTCAGTTAAACGCGGGGATTTTCCATCGGAATTATTCAGCCAGTGCATGAAATCCACCTAAGGGAGCATCCCCAGCTGGGGACCCCTAAAGATGGGGAGGGGGTCACAGCAAGGACCCGGTCCCCTGAGCACGGGGAGCCCCAAAACTGCCCCAAAAAAGCCCAAAACTCCTTACAGGGTTCTGAGGATCCACCTCAAACCCACCCCTGGCCCACAACAAACGGGCTGAGGGGGCAGCTGGGGACCAGGACGTGTCCCTTGTCCTTGGGATCTTCAGGAGGACGCTGCCCCTTCCCTGGCCCCAAGGGGGTCAGGATGTGACGGCGAAGTGTCGGAGCTCAGGGATGTCACAAAGGCCTCCACCTGCAAGGACAGCCTCACTGGAGGGGTGGCACTGGGATGACACCAGGATGGAACTGGGATGGTGTGGGAATGCACTGAGGTGACATCAGGATGGCCCTGGGATGGCCCTGGTGTGGCCCTGGGATGGTCCTGGCACTGGGACAGGGTAGGAATGGACTGGGGTGGCACCAGAACTGTGCAAAGGTGGCACCAGGGTGGCCCCGGGACAGCTGAGGTTTGAACCACCTCGGACCCACGGTGTGGAAGTTCTTTTACCCAAGGAACACTGAACAGAGGTGGAGTCTCAGAGCCAGCGGGGCTCTGATGGCACCGGGAAGCCACCAGGCTGTGCCACCCCACCTGTGCCATGAGGACGCTCTGCACGGCCACGTCGTGCTCGAAGTCCTTGTCCACGTCCAGCACCAGGACGGGCGCGCTCCGTGCGTCGGCAAAGTGGATCCTGCAGGGGGGAGAGAGGGAGGGATTGAACCCCCACAAAACCCCCCCAAAAACCACCCCCAAACCAGGGGGTCACCCCAAAGCTGGGCACGGGTTGGGGCTCACTCCGTGGTCCTGTCCACCAGCCAGTGCTCGTGCTGGGCGTGCAGCTGCTGCAGGTACCCCAGCTGGATCCCGCCCTCCTCGCTCCTCGCCCTGCGCCGCAGCCGCTCCAGGCACGTCTGGGGACAACGGGAGACACGGGAGGGTAACAGGAGGCAGGAAAACAGGGGGTCAGTGGCAGGGAAGGAACATGGGAAGCACAAACCCAGGAGATGCTGCAGCCCCTTCTCCCCAGAACCCACCCTGGAATCCATGGCAAGGCTCCCACCCGCATTCCCATGGGGAGAGAGGCAGGCCTGGCTCCCCCAGGGTGGCGATTCACGGTGAGACCCCAACATTCTGGCAATCCTGCCGGGATGCAGGCGGACCTGGAGGCCTCCTGCACCCAGCACCCACCTGGGGCCTGGCCTGCAGGTAGAGGAAGCCGTGGAGGGTGGCACGGGGCCCCAGGTGCCGCAGTAGGAAGTCGTGCCAGTCCTGGTAAATGGCCCATTCCAGGGGCTGCAGGTGCCCGGCCTCGAAGAGGTTCTTGGCAAAGACGTACCTGAGAAGGGACGGACAGAGGGGACCGGGCAGCTCCGTCACCCCCATGCCCAGGTGGCTTCATAGCCATTTTTTGGCCTTTTCTGCACTGATGAGGAACTGCAGGTGGTTAAATTAAGGCAAAAAAATCTCTAATCTGGGGCATGTGGATGGCCTGGCATCACCCAAAAGGCTTCACACTGCCAATGGACACAGGTGAGGATGGGGCAGCCCCAAAATTACCCCAAAATCCCATTCCTGTAATTAAGCATCATTCTGGGCATCACTGGGGACAGAAGCTCTGCTCACCCTCAAGACCCAACATCACAACCCAGCTGCTGTGGATGCTCCCAATCCCATCCAATGCCTTCATCCCTCTCTTGGGGGTGCTGGGTACCTGTCACTGAACACAGAGCGCTCAAAGACCCTCACGGGGTGGGGGGTCTCGGGGGGGCCCTCGTCCGGTGGCTCCAGCATGGCCTTCAGCCGGCTGATGCAGGAGAAGGTCTGGAAGGTGTAGGACCAGCGGGCGGGCTCCTGGTACATCATCTGCAGCAGGTTGGCAGAGCCCACGCTGGCCTGCGGAGGG
The DNA here is from genome assembly GCF_021018805.1 of Prinia subflava. Lineage (NCBI taxonomy): Eukaryota > Metazoa > Chordata > Aves > Passeriformes > Cisticolidae > Prinia > Prinia subflava. Next base: position 1,081,013 of record NC_086278.1, on the reverse strand, counting down.
ACGGTGGGGGATGAGGGGGTCCCGTGGAGGTGACAGAGCCGGGGCAGGGCTGGGATCACCGTTACCTGGGCAGTGCCACCGGCCGGCACCCGGCGCCACTGTGCCACGGGCTCTGTCACCAGGTGCCATTGCGGGAAGGTGGCACCCAGCAGCCTCAGGAAGGTCGATTTCCCCACGGCTGCGCGAGCAGAGGGAGAGCAGGGTGAGCCTGGGTGTGCCCCCACCCCGGCTCCTGGGGATGTGGGGTGAGCCCGGGTGTCCCCCCTGTTCCATCTCCTGGGGATGTGGGGTGAGCCTGGGTGTCCCCCCTGTTCCAGCTCCTGGGGATGTGGGGTGAGCCTGGGTGTGCCCCAGCTCTGGACTCTGGGAATGGGGGGTGTCCCCCCACCAAATCCCAGAAACGCGGGGTGAGCCTGGGTGTCCACCCCACCCCAACCCCAGTGACACGGGGTAAGCCTGAGTGTCCCCCTGCTGCAAATCCCGGGATCCCAGGGGGAGCCTGAGTGTCCATCCCCGATTCCAGGAATGTGGGGTGAGCCTGCGTGTCCCCCCATTCCGGCTCCTGGGAACCTGGCATGAGCCTGAGCATCTCCCTGCTCTGGGTCCCAGGGGTGAGTCTGGGTGTCCCCCCACGCCAAATCTCGGGAATATTGGGGTGAGCCTGGGGTTTCCCCACTGTGGCTTCTGGAAACACGGGGTCAGTGCGAGGGTCTCCGTTCCTGGCTCCTGGGAAGGTGGGGTCAGTCTGGATGTCCTCCTGTCCTCCTGTTCTGGCTCCCAGGAACTGGCGGTGAGCTTGAGCCCCCCCACCCCGGCTCCTGGGAATGTGGGGTGAGCCTGGGTGCCCCTCACCCACGGGCAGCCTTTGTGTCCCCCCTCCCACCTCCCAGCAGCTCGGGATTTCGGGGAGCCCCCTCCAGCAGTGATAATTAAGATAATTACAGACATCAACTCGCAACCCGGGATGCTCCGGCCTGCGCCGCCCCCCTTCCACCGCAGCCCAAATCCTCCCGCTCCCCCGCCCCCGGGCCCCGGCGCTGTCCCCGTGTCCCCCCGGTACCGATGTTCCCCTCCAGGGCCAGGCGCAGGGCGGCCCCGCACCGCCCCATCCCGCCACCGCTTCCGCCTTCCCGCGTCATATGCTAATGACATGCTAATCAGCAGCGCGCGCCACCGCCCCGTGACGTCAACGCGCGGGAAGTGGGCGGGGGGGAGGCGGGGGGGGCGGAAACAGCGGGGGGGGCGGAACGGGGGGGTGTGGGGGCGATATGGTAATTTATGCAAATGAGACGCTGTCCACAGCACGTCCGGGCAGTGCAGGGGGCAGGGGAGAGAGGGCGGGGGACAGAAAGGGGGGTCGGGGGCACGAACACGGGCTCGAGGGCATCAGAGTGGGGCTGGGGTCACCAAAACCACTCTGGGGTCACCAGCACGGGGTTGGGGTCTCCAGCGTGGAACCAAGGACATCAACAGGGGGTTGGGGTCACCAAAACAACATTGGGGTCTCCAAAACCACACTGGGGTCACCAGCATGGGGCCAAGGACATCAACAGGGGGTTGGAGTCACCAAAAAACCACTGGGGTCTCCAACAGGGGGTTGGAGTCAAGGACATGGACATGTGGTTGAGGTCCCTGATGTGGGATTGAGGTCACCAGCTCAGGGTCAGGGGCACTGAAATGGGGTTGGAGGCTTCCCCTGAGGGTGGCATCAATGCGGGGTTGGGGACACCAGCAAAGGGTCAGGGGCACCAACACGGCATTGGGGTCACCAACACGGGTGTTGGGGGCATCAAGGCAGAGTCAAGGCCATCAGCAGGACCTGGGCACCAAGGTGAGGTCAGGACTGCCCCACCCTTCCCCCCATCCCCCTGAGCGGCCCCAGCCCCTCCCAGCCCCAGATCTCCCAGGAAAGGTGCAGAGCCTGGAGAAAAGGCTTTTTATTGCGCAGCGGGCGGTGGGGAGGAGCAGCGGGGTCCGAGGAGGAGCGGGACCCCCCAGCCTGGGCACAGGGGACCCCCGCGGGGCGGGGAAGGGGCTTAGAAGCATTTTCGGTGGACGATGGAGGGTCCGGCCTCGTCGTACTCGGGTTTGCTGATCCACATCTGCTGGAAGGTGGAGAGGGACGCCAGGATGGAGCCGCCGATCCACACCGAGTACTTCCGCTCCGGCGGGGCGATGATCTGCGGAGACAGCAGCCTGTAGGATCGTCCCCAAACCCACACAGGGAGAGGATTTGGGGTGCTGGTGGCCACGCTCTGGTCACCCAGCACCTACTTTGATCTTCATGGTGCTGGGAGCCAGCGCGGTGATCTCCTTCTGCATGCGGTCGGCGATGCCGGGGTACATGGTGGTGCCCCCGGACAGGACGTTGTTGGCGTACAGGTCCTTGCGGATGTCGATGTCGCACTTCATGATGGAGTTGTAGGTTGTCTCGTGGATCCCAGCGGACTCCATGCCTGGGGTGGGGCGGGGTTGTCACCTCCCTGTCCCCTGGCCGTGCCTCCTCAGGGCTCCCCAAAAGAGCCACAGGGACACCCACGGGTCTGTCCCATCATTCACGGTGCAAAGGGCGTTTGGGAGCCCCAAACATCTCCATGGGGCACCCACGGGAGCTCGCAAAGGGCCCATTCCAAAGGGTCATTTTGTGTTTGCCCGTTGGTGGGGATGGGGCAACCACTCCTGGAGAGAATCGGGAGTGGGCTCACTGATGAAGGAGGGCTGGCTCAGGGTCTGGGGGCATTGGGGGTGGGCTCACCGATGAAGGAGGGCTGGAACAGCGTCTCGGGGCAACGGAAGCGCTCGTTGCCGATGGTGATGACCTGCCCGTCGGGGAGCTCGTAGCTCTTCTCCAGCGAGGAGGAGGAGGCAGCCGTGGCCATCTCGTTCTCGAAGTCCAGGGCCACGTAGCACAGCTTCTCCTTGATGTCGCGCACGATTTCCCGCTCGGCTGCGGGACACGACGGCGGGAGAGGCTCAAGCCGGCGGCGCCGCGGTGGCACCGCAGGGTCCCCGTGTCCCAGCCCGCCTCCCCGGCCCCGTACCGGTGGTGACAAAGCTGTAGCCCCTCTCGGTGAGGATCTTCATGAGGTAGTCGGTGAGGTCGCGGCCGGCCAGGTCGAGACGCATGATGGCGTGGGGCAGCGCGTAGCCCTCGTAGATGGGCACGTTGTGGGTGACGCCGTCCCCGGAGTCCAGGACGATGCCTGGGACAGGGGGAAGGTGAGGAGGTGCTCCAGGCTGGCTTGGTCCCTGTCACCCACGGTCCCCTACTCACCGGTGGTGCGGCCGGAGGCGTAGAGGGAGAGCACGGCTTGGATGGCGACGTACATGGCGGGGACGTTGAAGGTTTCAAACATGATCTGGGAGGGGAGAGGAAAGGGCAGGGGGTCAGGGGTGGGCACGGGGGTCTCCGGCACACCCCACCCAACCCCTGGGGGCTGTGCCTTCCTGGGATCAGGGCACTATGTGGGAAAACACACAGGGCATGGAGAAACGGGGATGATGGCGTTGGACAGACACGAGGGGCAGAGCTCGGCAGAGGACAGGGACTGCTGACTGCTCTGGGAAACACGTGGATCGTGGGGAAATGTGGGTCAGGGGATGGCACAGAAACGTGAGCCACCACATCCCGCAGAGCCACGCGGGGCTGTGTGCAGAGCGGGGAACACGTGGTGGGGCAAATCCTGCAGGAGCTGCTAAGAGACCTCCGGGGCCATCAGGCACGGGAACTTCCCACCAGGATCTCTGTCCTTACCCTGCACCCCAGCCCTCACTCAGCCACCCAACCAAACCCCCAAATCCCCCAGCCCTTCCTGCAGTTTGGGGGTCCCGCAGTGCCGTACCTGGGTCATCTTCTCCCGGTTGGCCTTGGGGTTGAGGGGTGCTTCGGTGAGCAGGGTCGGGTGCTCCTCGGGAGCCACACGCAGCTCGTTGTAGAAGGAGTGGTGCCAAATCTAAAGCGGGCAAAGAATTGGGGTCTCACCCCAAACCGAAGGCAGGGTTGACACCCACTCCCCACCCCGGGAGGGTCTCACCTTCTCCATGTCATCCCAGTTGGTGATGATGCCGTGCTCGATGGGGTACTTGAGCGTGAGGATGCCCCTCTTGCTCTGCGCCTCATCGCCCACGTAGCTGTCCTTCTGCCCCATGCCCACCATGACGCCCTAACGCCGGCGAGAGAGGCCTCATTAGCCACGTTCTGGTGATTGGAGCAGGGCAGGGGCTGCCCCCGGCCCCTCTGGTACCCACCTGGTGCCGGGGCCGCCCCACGATGGAGGGGAAGACGGCGCGAGGGGCATCGTCGCCGGCAAAGCCGGCCTTGCACAGGCCGGAGCCGTTGTCGCACACCAGGGCAGTGGTTTCCTCCTCGCACATGGTGGAGCTGGTGGCGTTTGGTGCTCAGGGGGACCTGGGGGAAAAGCTGGCGAGGGGGGAAAGCGGTGTCAAAGGGCGGGTGGGGGCAGGGTTTGTCCCGCGCCACCGCATCCAGCTTTGGGGTCAGCAGCGTTGGAGTCCTCGGGGAGGGGCAGCCCCGCAAAATCCTCCGTGGGCCGTGCCCAGGGATGGGCTGACCCCGGTGTGGTGATGCTGGGTTCCTGTGGGTGCTGCTCCACGCTGGTGCTGCTCCTCCATCCTTCTCCAGCCGCTGCCCAAAATCGGTGCCAAAGCCTCCTGCCCGCGCTCCCCGGGGAGCTCTGGTGCTGCCATGCCCAGCTGGTGCCCCCCAAAAGCGGGCAGGGGGGTGCCAGGTGATGCCCTCTTATCCACTTCTGTCTCAGCAGCCTTTTGCTGCTCTGACCTTGCATCCACTCCCAAAAACGGGGAAAAAAGAATTGCCCTTCCCAGGGGGTGCCCCCTGTGCCAGAGGATGAGCTCCAAAATCCAGAGGGAAACAGGCAAAACATTGCAGGAGCCCAAAGAGCAAAAATAAAAATATAAAAAACCCCAAATCACAGGGATTTCTGCAGGAGCACAGCCTGCTTTGGCCTCAGCCCAGCTCTCATCACCTCCAGCGAGGCCCCCAACTGTGGGGTCCTGCCGAGGTTGGCATCCCCTCCGTGCCACACAGACTGAGCTGCGGCCACCCCATAAATGCTGGGGCACCCTGAAAACCCCCTGGCGATGTTTTTCCTGCTCACTCTCCTCCAAGGAAGAAGGGAAGCAGGGCTGGGCAGGGCAGTACTCACCACAGAGGCGAGAGCTCCTTTCCTCTGGGACCGAGCCCCGACGCGCCGTGGGTATAAATACCAGCGAGCCCGAGGAACCTCAGAGGCGGATCCTCTCTAAACAAAGACCCTAAATAGGCTCAGTGATGGTGTGTTGGCCATATGGCCATATAAGGTGTTTTATTTCATTAAATTGACCTTGGGCTGGTGGTAGGACCCAGCACGGTTAATTATTGTAGGAAAATGTATGGTAGGGATGCTTGGGAGGCAACGGCCCCGTCGTGAGTCCGTTCCTTTTATGCTCCGCTCCGATAAACAAGTGAGACACAAGTCCTTATAAGCGACGGGCTGGGAAAAAGGAGGTGGAAGTGACTCCAGTTCCTGGGGAGCGCGGGTGGAAACCCCACCTGGGTGGAGGTGGGTGCTGGGGCTCCGTCCTGGGGACACCCCGGGGCCAGGGAGGGAACCTGGCGGGGCTGGGATGCCGGCGCCGCGCAGGGTTGGTGCCTCGCCTCCTCCCGGCCGCGGCTCCCCCCGCATCCCTGGCTCCCGGCACTTCTGGGATGCCTCTCCCAGTGGTTTTTTCTCTCTCCGCCCCCATTTTTGGGCTTTTGCTATCCCAAAGCCCCTTGTGCCCCCAAATCCTCGGCCTGAGCCAGGCCAGGGGTTGTGGGTCCGAATCCCGACCCCGCACTGAGGGTGAGCCTAGTTCTGATCCCTCTTGGGAGGATTTTGGAGGTGGGATGAGCTCAGAGCCCCCCGAGGGACACGGTGGGTGCTGTCCCCGAGCCCCCCTGCCCGGACACGGCCCGGGGGGGGCCGGGGCCACTCCCAGCCCTGCGGCCGAGCCCTGGCAGTGGGAGCGGAGCCGCAGAGGCCCCTGGCCCTGGCAGAGGCCAACCAGCAGCTCCCAAACTCCCCGCTGCCTTTTTAAGGACAACGGGCCCTCACCAGGGAGTCTCCTGGAGCACCTGGAGGAGGCAGCAGAGATGCCCCGGAGTCACCCCCCGGAGCTGGGCGGGCTTGAGGGAAACTGAGGCACGGGGGGCCCAGGCTGATCCCCAGCTGTGCCCAGGGCAGGGACATCCCGGCATGGGAGCAGTGACAAGCAGCTGCAGGGTGCCACCACAACCAAGGGACCCAAAGGTCCTGGTGTCCCCCATGATTCCAGAGGGAGGGAATGGGCTCTGGGCTGTCACCCTCCAGAGCAGGACAGGGACACGGTGTGTCCCCAACACTGCCAGCCTGTTCACACCTCCAGGGATGGCTCTGTCCCATCTGGGATGTCACCTCCCAGAGCAGGACAGGGACATGGTGTCCCCCAGTATTGCCAGTCCATTCACAGCTCCAGTGTCCCCCAGGGATGGCTCTGTCCCATCTGGGCTGTCACCTCCCAGAGCAGGACAGGGACACGGGGTACCCCAGGGGTGGCCCTGCCAGGTTGTTCCCTTTGGCTCACAGGGGCTGGGTTTGTCCCCTGGCCCTGCACTTGGTGTCCCTCCCTCCTTGGGGTCCTGCTGCCACCCCCCAGCCCAGCCTGGCTGGGTCCCCGCCAGCCATGAGGTCACCGAGGGGAAAGGCTGCCATATATGACATGTTGTAAAAAAACCCTTTAAAATGAATTATCCCCCAAACCCAGCGGAGTGGGGGTGGGAACGGGGGCTTGGTGGAGGCAGCAGCTGCAGAGCCCCGTGTGGAAGGAGCACGGCTGTGCCGGGAGTCGCATAGAATCGGTGGCAGGATCCCATCCCAGCCCGGGCAGGGGGACATTCCCGACCCCCGAGACATCCCTGAACCCTGGGCTGCTCCCAGCAACCCCAGACCCGCCTCAGCAGCTCCAGGACTCATCAGTCCTGCTGGGGACGGGTCAGCTCCGGGCTGCCCCCATCGCTGGGGGATCCCCAGCATCCCGGTCCGCGGCGGGGCTGCAGCGGGGCCGGCGGCGGAGCAGCCCCGAGCGGGAGCCCACGCGCAGCCTAAAAAGGAAAGGTTTGGCCCCCGCAGCCAATCCAGCTCCCGGCGGGCCCGGGATGCTCGCAGGAACGCCAGGCATCCCCCGGCACAGGCAGCGGCGTGGGACGAGCAGGGGGCGATCCCTGCTTGGCCGCTGCGTTTCAAAACTCCCGGCGCCGGCCCAGCCCTCGGCACCTCCCTCGGGGGGAATGTTCGCATCTCGGGATGCTGCTGAGGACGGGCAAACCCAGAACAGCGGCACTGAGATCCATTCCCTTCGCTGAGGGGCAGATAAACATTGCTCGCTGCCTGCGGGAACCCCCCAAACACACGAGCCACGTTGTTACAGCAAATAAATCATTCCTGCCGAATGCAGTTTATGTTTGGGTTCAGCTCCTCCCAAATCCAACCCGGTTTTGAGTGGTTTTAAGGTGTGACAGTCACATCTGGCACAGCTGGAGAGCCGGGCTGGGTTCGTGGGACCAGCAGCAGTGCCACGATGTTGACAGTCACTGACACACAAAGTGAGGACTTGGGGACCTGGGGTGAAAAAATGTGATAAAAAAGCTGAGAGCTCAAGGAGCAGTGCTGGGAGGGAGGTGCTCTCAGCTCCAAGGAACCCCCTGCTCCAAGGAACGTGGAAAATTCCATGGAAAGGTTTATCAGTCACTGGGACAACATAAAAGTGGTGATGTGCCACCAGCTCCTCTCCTGGAGCCAGCTCACACCTGGGACCTGCAGGGATGTGGAGCTGGGATAAATCCCTCGGGACATTCCCCACAGATCTGAAGGAATTGCTGCTTTGCAAGATGTGATTTTCTCTGTGTCCCCACGCTGCTCCGGGGGAGCCCTCGGGGTGAGGAGCTGTGGATGAACAATCCTACACGGATACTGCACCCCTCTCCCGAGCATGGTTTGAATTAATTAGGGCTGAAAACAACTTCCCAGAGATGCCCCAAAGGCCCCTCACTCCCCTCCCACCCCCGGGGGCCAGCCTGTTGCCAAAAGTGACTCGGGAAAGGAGGGAGCAGCACTCGTCACGCAAACAAGCCCCGAAGGAAGGGACCCCACCCCACGGAGAGAGCTCCAAGAGGACGAGTGGCACAGGAGGCCCAGCCCGGATAATCCCATCCGTGTGTCTAAGGAGAGCTGCGGGGTGCCGGCTGTGCAGGCACAGACACAGGGACAGCGATGTTCGCGTGCCAGGGGGGAAGGCAGCTCCGGCCCCTTCCCCTCCCTGCCATGTGCCGACCATCCCATCCCGCTGGGATGTGGGGACTGGAGCATGGCACAGCTGCCTTCCACCTTGGAATGAGGGGATTGGAGCACGGCACAGCTGCCTTCCACCTTGGAATGAGGGGATTGGAGCACGGCACAGCTGCCTTCCACCTTGGAATGCTGCTGCTTCCCTCCCTCCGAGGCCGGGGGCTCGGCCTGGAGCTCGGGGAAGAAAAATCTGGGCTTGGCACCCGACTAAAGCACCTCGAGGAGGTCCCGCACAACAGCGACGTCACGGAGCGCTCGGGTTTGGCAAGGACAGGCTTCCTGCTGCTCTGGGATGTGCACAGCAATCAGGCACAGCGACCTGCGAGGATGGAAGTGGTGAAAGCTGCTGGAAATCCCATCCTGGAGTGGGATGGAAGTGGCCAAAGCTGCTGGAATTCCATCTCAGAGCGGTGATGGCAGCCAGGAGACCCAGCCCCTCCATGGTAACACCAGGGCATCCCCCAGCCAGGAAAAGGGATGAAGACATCCCTTTTAAAGCCCACACATCCCTCAGCACTGCTGGGATGCAGAGCAGGGCCACATCCAGGGATCTTCAGCCTGAAACACTGGAAGAGGATCCCAAAGGAGGCTGGGCCCTCTTCCCTCCCCAGGCAGACACACGAGTACCAGGAAGCAGCACTGAGCTTGTGTGGGGGTCACAGGGATCAGCAAGGTTTGATTTCAAATTGTAGGAAAGATTTATCTGCTCCTGGAAGCTGTGCTGAGACTGAGCAGCTCGGAACGAGGGACAAAACGGGGCATGGGTTAAACTGGGCAAGTCCCAAAAGCACTTGAAGAGGTTTCCACACCTCAGGGCTGCAGCAAGTCACAGAGAACCTCCCCAGGAGGCCGTTCAGGCTGTGGATTAGAGTTAAACAACTGCTTTAGTGTTGGCTTCTGTCTCTGAGCTCCCAGCTGGCTTCTCCCCACACCTGGAGCCCCTGCCAGCCCCACACCAGGCACTGAGGTTCCAGGGGCTCCTGCTGAGGGCAGGGATCCGATTCCACCGCGGGGGAGGGAGGGGAGGGATCGCTACACGGCAGAAATCATTTGCTACAGGAGAAGAACACCAATTCCCTAGGTCTAAAGGAAGGTGGGTGGTTCCTGTGAAGGGACAAGGCAAGAGGCTTTATCGGAGATCCATCAGCACCACGTCTCTTTCCACTATTGACACATGATTGCAGGTCTGGAAGAGATGAGAACAGGGGACAGGGCGTCATTCAGATGTTCTCACAGCTCAGGTGAGTCTCCTCCACCTCCCAGCACAGCCTGTCCCAGAACAGCCCTTGGATCCAGCTCCTTGTGTCACTCCAACTGCTGGCCCAGCCCGGTGCCACACAGCGACCACGACAGGCCCCAAACACAAATCCCCCCCTCAAACAGCCCTGGGCTGCTGCCTCACCTGCTCCTGCAGCCAGGAGCTCTGCAGCACCTTTCCAACACCTGGAAAATCCTGGGAGGCTCCTGCACCTCCACTCTGGGAATTGGAGAGCAGCCCCCAGTCACAGCCCAGCACCTCCGTGCAGATTTAATTCCAGTGCAGCCCCCAACACACCAAGCCCCTCCCCACAGCCCCAGGGGACTCACCGTGAACAGAGGGGGATCTTTGGGGTGTGGGTGGAAGCCCTTCTGCCGGCAGGACGAGATCTCCTCCAGGCCGTGATCCGTCAGCTTGAAAAACCCTGTCCTGGGGCAGAGGAACAGCAGCTCTGTCACTGGAGCCTCTGCAGGCCCAGCCACATCCCCGGGCACGCCTGGGGCTGCTCACCTCGAGCAGGGCAGAGACTGAGGCTGAGGGACCCCCCAGCTCCAGGGAAACTCCTGTCCCCAGCTCTGAACTCCCTGTCAGGGGTGGGCAACTCCTGCCCAGACAGCCCCTGCAAACAGCTCCAGTCACACCAGTGACATCCCACGGGAGCTGCCCAGTCACACCAGTGACATTCCACGGGAGCTGCCCAGTCACACCAGTGACATTCCACGGGAGCTGCCCAGTCACACCAGTGACATTCCACGGGAGCTGCCCAGTCACACCAGTGACATTCCACGGGAGCTGCCCAGTCACACCAGTGACATTCCACAGGAGCTGCCCAGTGACACCAGTGACATTCCACTGGAGCTGCCCAGTGACACCAGTGACATCCCACGGGAGCTGCCCAGTCACACCAGTGACATTCCACGGGAGCTGCCCAGTGACACCAGTGACATTCCACGGCCAGGAATCTGAGAGGGGAAGGGTGTGGCTGCCAGCCCAGGCAGAGGGAAAAGCCTCCCCAGCCCCCACCCGTGGGATCCACACTCACTCCTGGTATTTGGGAGAGCACACGATGGCGATGGACTCTGGCAGCATCATCTGGTAGGAGCAGTGGGTGTGCAGGTCCACGCTGGACAGGAAGGCGGTCTGGGTGGGGTGGGTCTGCAGCAGGGACACAGGGACAGCACTTACAGCAGGCTGGGAAAATCCTCCCCAGGGATTGTGTCTGCCGAGGGAGCCTTGTGGCAGAGGACACACAGCTCCTTGCAGGGCACAGGGGACACGCCTGGGGTGTAATTCATGGAATTGTGGAGTGGTTTGGGGGGACATCAAAGCTCATCCAGTGCCACCCCAGCCATGGGCAGGGACACCTCCACTGTCCTGTCCAACCTGGCTCTGGGCACTTCCAGGCATCCAGGGGCAGCCACAGCTTCTCTGGGAATTCCACCCCAGGCCCTCTCCACCCTCACAGGGTAGAATTCCTTCCCAATACCCCATCCAACCCTGCCTCTGGCAGTGGGAAACCATTCCCCCTTGTCCTATCACACTCCCTGCTTTGTCCTAAGTCCCTTCCACCTCTCTTGTAGCCCCTGGTTTTTTTCCCTAAGGATTGTCCTAGAACGTGTGCTCCTCTTTTCCATTTGGAGTTCCCTCCAAAAGGAGCTCTACGTTCCTGCCATGAAAAATCACACCTAGAAGCCACAACAATGTCCTTGCAGGGCACTTGTGCCTCTCAGGCCACTTCACACATTGCTGAAGTGCAGCTCCAGTGGTGCCACAGCACTCCAGGATATCACATTCCATGGAGGATATCACATTCCATGGAGGGCTGTACAACCCCTGACAGGCACCTCAGCTCCTGCTGATAACCTCTCACTCCTTTTGCTGCTTGGGTTTGGTTTTTCGTTTTTTGCCAAGACCAGCAGGAGTGTCAAAGGAATTCCAGCGGGTCCCTGAATGTGGCAGGATAGTGGATAAATAAATACATTAAAATGTCCAATTGTCTGTGCATAGGTAGTGACTGCTGTGTGTTACATGTAAGACAGCCTTACACTGGCTTTTGTTGTTACCTGCATTGTGTTTTGTAAGGAACTTATTGTAGTGAAACGGTTATAACAGCCTTGAGTGACATTTTAATCCACTGCCCTGCCTTAATAAGGTAGAGTAAATTCTAGTTAAATATGTTAGCTTGTGTGTGAGGAAATAAATACATATATAAATACATATAGAGAAAAAAATTGAATACAGATGTGAGTGTATTGGTCTCAGTAATACTGTACAGTGCCATGCATAAATCAAAGGTATGTACAATTTATATATTTAGTTCCTGATCCATCATCTAGGATATAGGGTCTCTTTCTTGTGCAGATTGATAACTAAGGCAACTTTCACAGTCATCTCAAGCAGAACTGGCTAACCTGGGTTCTGAAACTGAGTAGCTCTTTGAAATCCTGTGTGCTTTTAAAAGAGCCCAACAGAAACAGCTTTATCAAAATCCCTCTGTGGATAAATCACTGCAGAGGTGGCCCTGGAGCAGACCCTGCATGGAGCAGCAGCATTTCCTTGCCCAAGCCCTCAGGCAGCTGCTGCTTTCGAGAGATTTACTCAGCTTTGCTTGGCACAGATCCACTGCCAAAGGCTCCTGGGGACAGCCAGCAGCGAGGGAGGAGCCTGCAGCTGGCACAGCTCACAGCAGAGCAGCACAGGGCTGCACAGGGACAGGGACACTGCACGGGAGATGTGTCCCACTGGGAGAGGAGCTGGGGTGCCCCCACAGAGCCACCAGAGTCGGCTTTGAGCTGGAGGAAACACGAGCTTCATGTCCAAGATCTCACTTCCAGAGAATCCCAGAATGGGTTGGGAGGGACCTTAAAACCCACCCAGTGCCACCCCTGCCATGGCAGGGACACCTCCCACTGTCCCAGGCTGCTCCAAGCCCTGTCCAGCCTGGCCTTGGGCACTGCCAGGGCTCCAGGGGCAGCCACAGCTGCTCTGGGCACCCTGTGCCTCCCCACCCTTGCAGGGAAGAGTTTCTTCCCAAGATCTCATCTAAACCTTTCCTCCCTCCCCTTTTAAAGGGTTTGATGCTTTAGGAAGGGACCCAAACACTAACCAGGCCTGGATTTCTCCATCAGAGAAATGAGTAGTGAAGGAGACTGTACCAGAGAGAGAAACCCAGCCAGAGACAGAAACCCAGCCAGAGGCTGCTGGCCATTCCCTGCCATCTCCTGCAGCAGCTTCTCCTCCATCCCACTGCTCCACCAGCCCTTCCCCTGGGGCTGGAGGCCAGGGGAGTGCCAGGGGAAGGAGACTCACGTGGATCCAGCCCAGGGTGACGAGGCCGTGCTGGTCCTGGATGACGAAGAGCTCCTCCTCGTTCTCCGTGGTGCAGGAGTCGGGGCCTCCCAGCTGCTTGGGGACGATGACGTGGGTGATAGTGAACTCGTTCCTCATCTGCAAGGCAGTGGCAGCACAGGAGGCTGTAACCCCCCCAGATGTGAGGGAATTTCCTACGCCTTGGAACAAGCCCATGGATGCATCTCCCACCCATCTGCAGGTGCAGCTCCAAGTTACTGACACAGGAGTTGCAGGATTTGCTTCCCATTTCATTCTCCCTGCTGTGCAGAGCACCCACAGGAGCTCAGAGAAGTTCTGGACACCCCCCAAACCAAGCTCTAAAGGGAGAGTGCCTCATCCCTAAACCATCCCCAGTGCCTGGAAGCAGCTGGACTGCAGGAAGTTTGCTACATCAAACAACTTCGTCTCAAAGCAAACTTCTGGGAGTGACTCAGGGCAGATGGGCTGGAGCTGCCAACAAAACCTGGGCACGCAAAGTCTGGGGGAGAACAGTGTCCTGTCAGCCTCGCCTGCGTGAGGGCCACCAGCTGGGACACCCAAAGGACAAGTGCCTGGAGCTGCCTGCCACCAGGAATGTCACCCATGGGAGAGAAGAGCTGAATGGGGACTCGGGCTGGCCCCTCACTCAGGGTGGGGAAACCCTAACCTGAAAACGAGGGAAGGGAGAGGCATCCCTAACACGTGGAAGCCTGACACCACACTGGAGAATTCCAGGACAAAAATCAAGGTCCTTGAGCCACTTCCAAAGCCGTGGCACGGTGACAAACAGTCCCTGTGCCACTCCTGGGGTCTCCATTGGGGCTGTCCCCTCACCAGCTTCCCGCAGAGGATCCCGCAGGTCTCCACGCCCCGCACGGTGTTGGCATCGGCCAGCTGCAGGAACTTGTGGCACAGCTCCCTGGGGACAATGACCTGGCGGAGGACATCCACACCTGCATCTGCGGGGAGCAGGGGAGCACAGAGAGCACAGAGTCAGGAATGCTGCAGAAATGGTCCCTCAGGGCAGGATCTGAGGGGATGGAACGGAGAAAATCCACCTGGGAAGATAAAGTCCCTTTCCAGTGGCGGGCTCAGGGAAATGTGTCACTGTGACACTTGATAAAGGACAGGCACCACCTCTCTCACAACAGGGAAAGGGGGAGGATCCTCTAGCAGGGGGTCAAAATGAGTGTTTTGTTAGCAAAAACGAAACCATTCACCCTTAGAAAATGTTATGTAAAGCAGGACATGTCACTGGGCAAGACTCAGCCATTGGACTTGTCTGAATTAGTATTGTGGAACTATATTTAGAGGAATTTGGTCAGAAGGAGGATTAAATCAGCCCAGGCAGGAGCTAAACCCTAATCTCCTTGATTTGGATCAATGAAAGGCAAACAGGCTGCAGACCCTGGAACAGCAGAGAGGCTGGAAAAGCAGGGAGCCACATTCCCAAGAGGAAAGAGCTCTCCCCAGCCCTGTGAGTGCCCACTGGACAACATGCAGCTGTCTCAGGAGAGCAAACCCCCAGGAGAGATGGAGCCACGACCAGGGAATTCCAGAGAAAGTGGCCGTGTTTGGCACAGCCCCAGCAGGGGGAAGGGATGCTCCAAGAGGTACTAACTGTTCTCTGTGCTCCCCAAAGCACTGGGCTTCAAAGATCTGTCCACAACAGGAGGCTTGCACGGGACAGTCCCCGCTGATGGACTTGCTGGGTGAACTGGAGAGACTGGAACCTTTGGAATTAAAGCTGTGGGGGGCTTTTCCATGCCAGGGATGAGGGGTCCATCCATAGACTCTGGCTCTGGCTTTCCAAACTCCTGCACTATCCTCAGGCGCTCCTTTTCCAGCTCCTGCCGCCGGATCATCTCCTCGAAGGCGTGGAACTGCTCCTGCTCTGCCTGCTGCTGCTTCATCAGGGCTACCCGAGTCTTCTCCTCCTCCAGCTGTTGCTGCAAAGCCAAAGTGTGTGCAGATCACTCTTTCTCCTCCTGTTGCAAGGAGGAACACGCCCAAGGACAGGAGCAGAGGGAGGGACAGCAGCCCCGGGCAGAACACAAAGCCTCTGCAGACCCCCAGCCATTCCCAAGTTATTCCCAAAGGCCACCAGCAAACAGCATTTTCTGCAAGGAAACTTCAGCTTGCAGGGCACAGATCCAGAGCCAGCTGGACCAAGGGCAGGAAAACCACAGCTTTACCCTCCCTCTTCCATGGAATTACAATCCCAGGTTGATTTCCCTCTGTCCTGTCTCTAAAGTTACACTCGTCCAGAGCAGAACTGGCTGCAGAGGTGGCAGCGGTGTCTGCTTTGCCCACACAGCCCCAGATCCTTGCCCACGCTGAGTTTCTGGACTGTAAGACCTGAGTGTGGTGTTGGGACAGAGAGAACAAACCAGGCAAACAGCCCCAGCTCGGGCTGGCTCGGGATGCACAGGGAGCAGAGCCAGGGACACCTCTGAGAGTCACCCACAGGGACAGCAGGGACCAAACACGGAGAAAGCTGAGGGCACCCAGACTGGATATTCCCGAGCAGCCAGGGAGCCCTGGAGCTTCTGAACCCTGAGAGGCTGAGGGGCTCCTGGGGAGCACAGGCTCCAGTCCCCTGTCACTCACCTCCTGCTCCTTGTACTTAGCATAGTCCTTGGCGTACCTCTTTAGCAGCTCCTCCTTGAGCTCTTCGGCTCGGGGAAACGCTACCTCCTTCAGTTTCTAGGAAGGAAACACAGCATCCGTGTGGGGCAGCCCCAAGGCAAGGAAAATGAAACCTGAGCAGCTCAGGAGTCCAAAAACCACCACCAAAATCATCAAACAAGAGCTCAGGCATTGCTGTTCTTTCCTCTTCTGGTCAGCACTAGTCAGCGGAGCTGCAGCTTCGTGTGGCTGTGAGGAATGTCCAAGGATTCCCTGGAAAATCTTTGCTTTGGACATCCAGCCACCCCTTATTGTCTTTAAAAAGCAGGAAGTTGAACAGGGAAGAAAGGACAGCCCAGTGCTCAACAGGAGGTAAACTGGACACCACAGCCAGTCCAGTGCAAGTGCAATGGGGTGAGAGCCCCTCAAACTGTAACTCAGAGAATCATGGAATTGTTTAGGTGGAAAACACCTCCAAGATCACAGAGTTCAACCATTCCCCCAGCGCTGCCATGTCCACCACTAATCCATGTCCTCAGGTGTTCTGAAAAACTTCCAGGGATGGTGGAAGCTGTTGCCAGGACTGGACAGTGTTTTTGGAGAAGAAATTTTCTCAATATCCAACTTAAGCCTCCTCTGGTGCAACGTGAGGCCGTTTCCCCTTATCCTGTCCCTGTTCCCTGGGAGCAGAGCCCGACCCCTCCGGCTGCCCCCTCCTGTCAGGAGTTGTGCAGAGCCACAAGGTCCCCCCTGATCCCCCTTTTCTCCCTCTGAGCCCCTTTCCCAGCTCCCCCAGCCACTCCTGGGGCTCCAGCCCCTTCCCCAGCTCCATTCCCATCTCTGGACACGCTCCAGTCCCACAATGGCTTTCCTGGAGAGAGGAGCCCAGAACTGAACTCCCAAGGGCTCAGAACTGCCTGGCCAAGCCAAGGCCTCTCAGCATTTGTGTGACCACTCATCCCAGAGCCACGGAAGCCCCAGGCTGATGGCACTGACCCCATTCCCATCCCAGAGCTGCACTGCCCCCACTTACTTTGACTGTCTCCCTTTTCTCGGGAATGACAGCGCTTTTGTAATCGCGGTGCTGCGGCAGCTTCTCGATGAAGAGCCTGAAAAAACGGGACAGAAGCTGCAGCTCAGGACAGTCAGTGATGTTCTGGGGGATCCCTGTGCTCCCTCCCAGGGCAGTCTGTCTGTCTGCAGGAACCCTCCATCCCAAAACAGCCCCTGGAGCTCTGCACAGCACTCGGATCTCACTCAGTCCCAAGGGAGAGACTCACACAGGTTTTCCTTCCACCTGGAGGTGATCCTCAGGGATAAACACATTTGTTCTGAAGAGAACCATTAATAACCTGCTCTGAACCACCAAGGGCACAGCGGTGACTCAGGAAGGCACTCGGGCACCTGCTCACACCTGAGAGCATCCCAGGATTCCAGCTCAAGGACTCAGCTGACTCAGAGCTCCCTGTCCTTCCTCACAGAGGGACAGAGAGTTTGTCAGGATGGGAAATTAACTCAGACCTGGGCCAGGGAAAACTTGCAGGTGAGCTAAAAGCAAGTTCCCAAGAGCCCCAGCTGCTGCAGCAGGAGCCTTTGGGCTCTGCACCCCAGGTATTCCAGGCAGGAGGGAGAATTCTGTGCTGGCTTTGGGGAGGGAAAACAAGACCGAGCTCAGCATCATCCCACTCAGCTGCCACTGTCCCAGGCTGCTCCCAGCCCCACCCAGCCTGGCCTGGGACACTTCCAGGGACCCAGGGGCAGCCACAGCTGCTGTGGGCACCCTGTGCCAGGGCCTGCCCACCCTCCCAGGGAAGAGCTTCTTTCTAACATCCAATCTCAAACTTTGCTGTTCTTCCTTGTCCTGTCACTGCCCAGGTAAAAAAGTCCCTCTTCTCTTTTTTAGAAGCCCCCTTTAAGTGCTGGAAGGCCACAGTGAGATCCTTCCACAGAGTTCTACAAGGAGAAAATCTCACAAACAAGGGGCAGTTCACTCTGGCTCAGCTCTCTGAGGCTCCCCAGGCTTGGGACATCTTGAGTTCATCTGTGACCAAGTCCCCAGCACTGACAGAGTGCTCAGGCTGAGCTCAGGCTGAGCTTAGCCAGGCCTTTCTCTCCTGCAAGTGGAGCTTTGCTGGCTCTGGGCATCCACAAAACTTTGAGGGTAACCCAAAATCCCTGCCCTGCTTCAGCACCCACAGGAGGATGTTCCAGCTGCTTTGAAGAGCAGCCCCCTGCCCAGGCACAGGGAATAAGGGAACAGACCATGCCACAGAGAGCAGAACAAACCAACCAAGCAAAGCCACGCAGGAAAAACTCGGGCACAGAAACTGAGAAACCTCTGTGTGTGCAGTAAACAAACCCAGCTGCTCCACGCCCTCGGGGACAAGGAAGGACTTTTTGTCTCCCTGAATTCTCCCGGTGAGGCTGCAGGATCAGCAGAGCCAGGGCACAGCCTGGAGCCCTGCAGAGGCCGTGGCTCCCTCCCAAAGCCCCGGCGAGGTCCCCGCTCCCAGCTGGGGGTGTGAAGTAGGTCACTGTGCCGAGGAGACACAACAAGGCCCCAGCGCTGCCAGCAGCTCGGAGATTCAAATGGAAGGGATTAATTAGGAAGAATTAAGAGCAGATGCTGGCCTGGGCACGACAGAAAAACCAGCAGAGACAGCTGGGTTTCCACAAGTCAGGAAGCAGGGAAAAAAGTGGGCAGGAGGATGAGAGGAGGGCTCAGGCAGCCAGAGGAGAACGCCAGGGCAGGAGCTGGGAGGGGGCAGAGAAGGGCTGGAACAGCTCATGTTTCCCATGCACAGCCCTGCTGATGCCTGGCAAGACCAAAACCTCCCAGGGCCACGAGTTTTGGGCTGGTTCAAACCCCTGCCTGCTCCTGAGCCCAGCAGCAGCTGTTTGGCACTGAGCAGCCACAGCCAGGACTATTTTTAAGCCCAGCTCTGGTGCCCAGGCCAAGCCAGTGGCTCTCGAGGCCCTTGGGACACCCCCATGAGTCCCTGGAGCTGATCCAAGCAAGCTGAGGAGCCCCAACATTACAGAAAAGTTGTGTCTTATTACTTTTTTCTTTCTTATTTGGCTTTACCAAATTAACCCGAGGTGATTCAAGGAAAACACCCATGCAGATCCAGGCAGGAGGAGCTGCTCAGGACCACAGGCAAGGAAAGACTTGCAAAGTGACAGGACACGTGTTAAAAATCCCGGAGATAGTCACAGAATCATGGAATGGCTGGGATGGGAAGGGACCTCAAAGCTCTTCCCATCCTACCCCTGCCATGGCAGGGACACCTCCCTCTATCCCAGGGTGCTCCAGCCTGGCCTTGGGCACTTCCAGGGATCCAGGGGCAGCCACAGCTTCTCTGGGAATTCCATCCCAGCCCCTCTCCACCCTCACAGGGAAGATTTCCTTCCCAATATTCCATCCATCCCTGCCCCCTGTCAGTTTAAAACCATCCCCCCTTGGCCAGGCACTCTCTGCCTGTGTAAAAAGTTCCTCTCCCTCCTTTTTATAACCCCTCTTTGGGCAGCAGAAGGGACTCTCAGGTCTCCCCAGGGTTTTTGCTCTCCAGACTGGACACCCCCAGCTCCCCCAGCCTGGCCCCACTCCCAGGAAAGGGAGAAGGAGCAAACCCACGAGAGGCTGCAGTGAACTGGCGCTGCCTCCTGGGGCTCTCTGGATGAGGACACCCAGAAAACATCAAAACTACTGCTCGAGCTCCATCCTCACTGGAAGAAATAACAGTGGCACTAAGCTGCTGTGTTTGGACAGCCCCGGGCAGGAGCTCACGTTCGTCAGCACTGCAGGAACCCCACCAGGGGAAGGTTTTCCGTCAGCCCAGGCTGGAAATGCCAGGGGAACGGTTTGAAAGCTGCTGGGAACACAAGCCAGCACCTCTGGCTGCTACAATGAAACAGCCTGGGCTCGTTTGTTTAGTTAAACAGCTTCTCCTTCGGCCCCAGCTGCGTAACAGGCCTGGAAGGCTTCCCGAAGGTTTTACACTCCCCAGCTCCCCGTGCAGCCTCCCAGGCCCTCGCCACCATGCCCATAAAAGCTCAGGAAGTTTGAGGCGGGGAGGAAAGCTAATCAGAGAAAAATGTGTTGGGTTTAAGGGGCAGCAACCCTGCACATGGGGGCAGGGAGGGAAAATGCCCGCAGAGATGCCAACCCTATTTTGGGTGAGTGGGGAGAGTGGGCACAGCACAGCCACACACCAGTGGCACTGGGAGGGAAAGCAGATTTAGGGAAAAAAGCCCCACAGGAACAGGACACTGCGTTGCTGAGATCAGAGTTTTCATCCCTTGAAACACCCACAGGCACACAGCTGTGTTTGAGGGCGCTGGGTTCTGTTCCTGAGGTGTGAAAATAAATCCCTGAGCGGTCCCTGGTCCCAAAGGAGGAACTCCCTGCTGTGGAAGGATGTAGTAACCTCAGAGTAAAACAGGCTTCTCCTCTGAAGGTGGATTAGCAGAGGCAGCATAACCCAACCTTGATCCTTCCAGGCAGATACCACACACAAAAACCCCTGAGCACGGATTCCCTGCCCAGCCCTGGGACGTCACAGCCAACCTAGAGAGAAACTGAGGCCAGCTGAGGTGAGGAAACACCTGCAAACTTTGACCTACAGGCTGAGACAATCTCCTGCTGCTGCCAGGAGGCTCCAGAGGGACAGAGCGATCCAAGATCAGCCCGGATCCCAAGGAATTTCATTCCCATAATACCAATATCTCAAAGGGGTGTCAGACATGCTGCCAGACTCCTTCCATTGGTGCCCTGTGACAGGACAGGAGTGAGGGCCATAAACTAAACCATGAGAAGTTCAGCCTCAACAGGAGGAAGAAATTCTTTCCATGGAGGGTGGCAGAGCCCTGGAACTGCTGGAGTCTCCCTCTCTGGAGACATTCCAAACTCACCTGGACATGTCCCTGTGTCACCTGCTCCAGGTGACCCTGCCTGGCCAGGGGGGTGGACTGGATGATCTCCAAGCCAAACTTTTCTGGGATTATGGATTCTGGAAACTTTCACAAGCCAGCTGTGTCCATGGCTTTGTGCCTCACACCTTTCCTAGAACTGGTCAGTCAGAGCTGTACCTGTGGCTCTGTGCCTCACCTTTCCCACATCTGGTCAGAGCTGTACCTGTGACTCTGTGCCTCACCCCTCCCACATCTGGTCAGAGCTGTACCTGTGGCTTTGTGCCTCACCCCTCCCACATCTGGTCAGAGCTGTACCTGTGACTCTGTGCCTCACCCCTCCCACATCTGGTCAGAGCTGTACCTGTAGCTCTGTGCCTCACCTTTCCCACATCTGGTCAGAGCTGTACCTGTGGCTCTGTGCCTCACCTTTCCCACATCTGGTCAGAGCTGTATCCATGGCTCTGTGCCTCACCTTTCCCACATCTGGTCAGAGCTGTATCCATGGCTCTGTGCCTCACCCCTCCCACATCTGGTCAGAGCTGTATCCATGGCTTTGTGCCTCACCTTTCCCACATCTCCTGTCCAGTCCCCCCAGCTGTGGGGCCCTCAGGAGCAGAGCTCTGGCCATCACCCGGAGCTGTGGAGCTCTCCCCCCTCACCAAGGCCTCGGAGCGCCCGCAGCCGCCCTGCACGCCCTCCCCTCCCCAGCCCCGCAGCCCTTACGTGATGTACTTGTTGTAGAGGATGAAGGCGTGCTCCAGGTTGCCCTCCTCGCAGTACACGGTGGCCATGCGCAGCATCTCCACGCCCGAGCGGAAGTATCGGCGCGGGGGCACGTCCTCGCTCACCTCCACGCTGCTGCCCGCCTGGATCAGGCGCCGCACGCGCTCCTCGGGCGCCAGCGCCGCGCCGGGGCCCGCCATCGGCACACGCATGGGCGGGATGGGCTCTGCGGGAGGGAGGCACGGGGGTCAGAGCCCGCGGGGACGGGACAGAGCGCGGAACAGAACCGCGGGATAAGCACGGAATGGAACCATGGGACCAAACACAGAACGGAACCGCGGGACCGAGCACGGAACAGAACCGCGGGACCGAGCACAGAACAGAACCGTGGGACCGAGCATGGAACGGAACCGTGGGACAGAGCACAGAACGGAACCGCGGGACCAAGCACAGAACGGAACCGCGGGATAAGCACGGAATGGAACCATGGGACCGAGCACGGAATGGAACCGTGGGACCGAGCACGGAACGGAACCATGGGACCGAGCACGGAACGGAACCGTGGGACTGAGCGTGGAATGGAACCGCAGGACCGAGCACGGAATGACAGATATCACAGGATCAATCACGGATCAATCAGGAACCAATCACGGAATCAATCACAGAATCAATCATGGAACCAATCACGGAATCACAGAAATAACGGAATCACTGAATCACAGATATCACGGGATCAATCACAGATCAATCACAGATCAATCAGGAACCAATCATGGAATCAATCAGGAACCAATCACAGATCAATCAGGAAGCAATCAGGAAGCAATCAGGAACCAATCATAAACCAATCACGAACCAATCACGGAATCACAGAAATCGTGGAATCACTGAATCACAGATATCACGAAATCAATCACAGATCAATCAGGAACCAATCACGGAACCAATCAGGAACCAATCATGGAACCAATCACGGAATCAATCACAGAACCAACCACAGATCAATCAGGAACCAATCACGGAATCAATCACGGACCAATCATGGAACCAATCACGAACTAATCATGGAATCACAGAAATAACGGAATCACAGAAATAACGGAATCACTGAATCACAGATATCACGGAATCACTGAATCGCTAGGTTGGAAAAGACCTTTAAGACCATCGAGTCCAACCCATGTCCTCACACAACCTCAGCTAAACCACCCTGGCCCAACAGGATCCATCCCAAATCCATCCTGACCCAACAGGATCCATCCCAGATCCATCCTGGCCCAACAGGATCCATCCCAGATCCATCCTGACCCAACAGGATCCATCCCAAATCCATCCCAACCCAACAGGATCCATCCCAAATCCATCCTGACCCAACAGGATCCATCCCAAATCCATCCTGGCCCAACAGGATCCACCCAAATCCATCCCAAACCAACAGGATCTGTCCCAGATCCATCCTGACCCAACAGGATCCATCCCAACCCAACAGGATCTGTCCCAAATCCATCCTGACCCAACAGGATCCATCCTGGCCCAACAGGATGCATCCCAATCCCTCTCTGCCTGTGCTGTGGGAGGCTCTCCCATCACCTCAGGAATGCCCCACGACCTGATCCCTATGGGAATCACCACAGGCAGGAGCTGTGGATTCCTGGTGGAGGAAGCACCAGTGAGGGGCAGGGAGCCCAGAAATCCCAGAAATCCCCACCAGGCTCCTCCTCCTCCACCAAGAGCAGTTTTTGCTGGGCCAAGGGAAGGGTTGAACTCCCTGTGAAATCCCATTAATTTCCTAAAATTAAATTAAATTCCTAAAACATAAAAATATCCTCACTCCTGCGGGGCTGAGCTTTTGTGGACACCTTCCCATAACTACCCCTGAAATCTTCCAATAAATCTACTTTTATGTTACCTCCTCGCCCAAAATCATCTCCAGCCTCATTTCCACATTGAAAAAAAGACAACAATTGTTGTGGCCACCCAGAAGGGACCCACCAGAGCTGCCACAGGAATCACTGAGTGCCAGAAATGGCTGAGGGGAGGGAGAGGCCCCCAGCACAGCCTGGGGGAGGAGGGGAGCCCGTCCTGGGGTTACCCAGAGCAGGATCTCCTTCCTGAGGGCCACAGAGCTGTGTTTCCCTGCAGGAGCCTCTTCTCCTGTGGGATCCAGCTCTGCCTGAGGCTCCTGGGCCAAAATCCTTCGGGATGTGACAGCCACAGCTCGAGGGGGCTTCAGCTGCTCCCCCACGCCAGAGGTCTGAGTGTCCTCCTCAAAATAATCCCTGCCACGTCTCACGGTCCTTTTCTCTCCGGGAGAACAGACCCAGCCACACCCTGGAACCCTCCAGGATCCCACAGCACCCCTCAGAATAAAGTGCTCAAATCACTCCCCTCTCAAGCTGCACCCCCAAACTCCAGACCCTTCCCAGCTCAGCAGGGGAGAGGGCGACCCCTCCCCAAAATCCGAGTCCTAAAGGGAGAGCAGGGCAGAGCCCCGCACTGCCAGTGCCCCCAGGCACCCCCAAACCTTCCCTGTACCACAACAGGAGCCCCTCACCAAAGCCCCCGCCCCGCACAGCAGGGCGAGGGGAGCCCCAGGACGAACCCCCTGTCCTGAGGGGAAACAGCTCCCAGCGCCCAGCCCTGAGAAGATCGCCCTTCCCAAGGCGAGGGTCGCGAATCCCCACGGAGGGATTCCCGTTCCTAAAGTGAATATCCCCCTCCGGAGCCCTGCCCCTTCTCCCGGAGGATTCCAGACTCCTGGAGGATTCCAGACCCCCCCTAACCATACGAGACCCTCCGGCCCCCCAGCGCAGCCCTCCGCCTCTCAGGAGAGGTCGGGACCGCCTGAAGCCGCCCCGAGGCTCGGAGCTGCCCCAGCAGAGGCCGGGAGCCGCCATCCCGCAGGGCCCTCCCCAGCCCTGACCTGGCGCCCGCGGTTCCCGCTCGGCACTTCCGGGTTCTTCCCCACCAGATCCGCGGGAGCGCCCCGCCTCACTTCCGGCAGCCAATCAGAAGCCGCCACGACATCCGGGTATGTGGTACACACCACCCACTTCCGGCCCGGTGCGCAGCACCTTCCGCTCCCTCAGCGGAACGTCGTGCGTCATGACGTCATAGCGCAGCTCTTAAAGGGGCCGCGCCCTTGGGGAGGCCGCGCCCAAACCCGGCCGTTCTCACCCCAAAACGGGGCCGGCCCCGCCCCGCCCCCCCCCAGCGCGGATCCCGCACGGGCCCCGCAGGGGAAATGAGCGCTCCACACGCAGGCTGCAGTTTGCACACCGTGCAAATTTACTTTAGCGAAAGTGGGTAAAAAAGAGAAAATGTCTCGTGTTTGCAGGCCCAGTCCTGTTTCTTGTTATGCGTTGAGAAAATAAACAAAAGCCCGTTTGGTTGAAGGTTCTAGGGATGCCTCAGGATGTTTTTT
This sequence comes from Prinia subflava, assembly GCF_021018805.1. NCBI lineage: Eukaryota > Metazoa > Chordata > Aves > Passeriformes > Cisticolidae > Prinia > Prinia subflava. Next base: position 1,056,355 of record NC_086278.1, on the reverse strand, counting down.
TAGGATTATTCCAGCTCTGGTTGAGTCTGTGTTCGTTTTTACTCCCACATCCCTCACGGGTCAGACTCTGCACAGCATCAGATTTAAAAATTCCTTGTAAAAATAAAAGCATCGGCGTGGGGGGAGCAAGAGTAAAGAGATTAAAAACCAGCCCTGTTCAGCTGCCCCACGCCTGGCAGGTCCTGGTTGAGCCCCAGCCGCTCCCTCCAGCCCTGGGAGGGTTTTTTCTCGTGGAGAACATTCCAGAGCTGTCAGGACATTTCCTGCTCCCTCAGTTCACGTTTCCTGCGCCGGCGCTTCCTGCCAGGGGAGGGCTCCTGGGGCAGCCAGGGCTGCGGGCTCTGCCAGGGGAACAGCTCCTTGTGCTTCTTCTTGGGGGCTGCTGAAAGCCAACAGTTCCTGGGGGGCAAACTGCAGGGCTGCCCCTGCTCCAGGTGGTTCTGCTGCCTCTGCTGCCCCTGCTCCAGGTGGTTCTGCATCTCCAGCTGCCTCTGCTCCAGGTGTTTCAGCTTTCTTTGCTGCCTCTGCTCCAGCCTCTCCTGCTGCTTCTTCTCCAGCTTCTTCTGCCGCTTCTTCTCCAGCTTCTCCTGCTGCCTCTGCTCCAGCTTTTTCTCCTGCCTCTGCTCCAGTTGCCTCTGCTCCTTTTCCTGCTGCCTCTGCTCCAGCTGCTCCAATTGCCTCTGCTCCAGCTTTTTCTGCTGCCTCTGCTCCAGCCTCTCTTGCTGCCTCTGCTCCAGCTTTTTCTGCTGCCTCTGCTCCAGATGCTTCTGCTGCCTCTGCTCCAGATGTTTCTGCTGCCTCTGCTCCAGATGCTTCTGCTGCCTCTGCTCCCTCTTCTCAAATTGCCTCTGCTCCCACTTCTTCTGCTCCAGCTTCTCCAGCTGCCTCTGCTCCAGGGCCCCGTGTCCGTGTCCCAGCTCCTGGGGCTGTCCCTCAGCTGTGGGGTCAGGCCGCTGCTTCTTCTTGGGGTTCCTGCAAGGAAATTGGGGAGTCAGCACCCACAGAAGGGCTGGCAGTGAACGCCCTCAGCACCTCTGGGTGCAGCCAGAGCCTGCTCCTGCAGCCTGAGGGATGGGAACACCCGGAGAGGTTCACTCTGATTTCTGGCAGGAGGGCAAGGAGGCAGGGCAGTGTCAAAGCCAGCACTGGCTCCCAAACATGTCCTGGAGATGGTCTGGGAGCTCCCCCGCAGCCAGGAGCTGCCAGAGGTCACATCCCAGCTGGGGGAAGCTCTTCCCTGCACCCCCTTCTGCTCCAGGAGAAGCCCAGGAGAAGCAGCAGAGTCCCCACCTCGCTCTTGGGGAAGAGCTGCCTCACTTGGCCCTCCATTCCCTGAAAATTCCCAGTTGGAAAACATCCCAGCCCTGCTGGGACCCTGCCAGGCTGCCACCCCATCCCTACGGGCACAAGGATGGCATTGCCAGGCACAGGAATGGCATTGCCAGGCACAGCTCTGCACTGTTGGCATTTTGGCTCTGAAATTCTTTCAGAGAGGGGTTTTTTTTCCACCCTCCCAGAGCTGGCAGAGCCCTGGGCGAGCTGCAGCTTGTGAAAATGCAGCTGGAATTGTTTCCAAAGGGAGGGAGCAGCTCCTTGAGCCTGCTCAGCTCAGGGCACAGCGGGGGGAAGAGGCAAACACCCACCTGGGCACTGCCAGGGGGGCCTGGCTCGGGCGCTGCTGGGGCTGCTGCTGCTTTTGGGCCTTGGCTGGGACACTGCTTTTTCTGCTGAGATCTGAGCCCGCATTCTTCAGTTCACAGCTGCTGTTGGAGGGAATTTTAAAGAGAATTCCAGATGTTTTCACTGGAAAAGCTGAGTTTTTCACTCGCTGAGTGATCAAAGCAGCTCTTCCACACCTGATCCTTGCCCTTCCCATCCCTGCTCTTCCACAAAAGGGGGGGTTTTTCCACCCAGTTCCAATCCCAGAATGGTTTGGGTTGGAAAGGACCTCAAATCCCATCCAGTCCCACTCCTGCCACAGGCAGGGACACCTTCCCCCATCCCAGGCTGCTCCAGCCTGACCCTAGAAACTTCCAGGGACGGAGCTGTCACAGATTTTCTGGGAACTCCATCCCAGCCCATCACCACCCTCACAGGGAGGGATTTCTCCCCAGTACCCCACCTAAGCCCACCCTCTGTGAGTTTTAAACCTTTTCCCCCTTGCCCTGGCTCTCCCTGTGTGTTCTCCCAGCTCCCACCTCCCCTCCTGGAGCCATCCTGAGGCTCTTGATCTTCTCCAGCAGCTCTCCTTGCTTCTGGAACCCCCAGACTCACCTTTTCAGGGCTCTCTTCTGCAGGTCCTGGATGTAGTTGGTTCTCTCTATGGGATGCCCTCGACACTTGTTAAACACTGGGGAGAGGCAGAGTTACCCCAGCAGAAGTCACTGAAACCCTCCAGAAGGGTTTTAAGGGTTTTTTAACCCCTTCACCAAGCACAGCTCCCCCCTGGAGCCATCCCAGCCCTCCCTGAGCCCTCCCCAGCCCAGCAGGACACTCACACTCGATGGCAGCGTTTGGCTCCATGCCCTCAACATCAATCAGGTACCTGCACACAGCACAAGGACATCTCTAATTACACAATTAATTATGAAAACACTGAAGGGTTGGTGATGATTCAAACAAACAAAAAAAAACGGACTGGGGAGTTTTAAACCTTTTATTTGTGTGCCAGAATGGAGGATCAGCATTTACTGCTGAATTTTGGGGTGAAAAACGCCCCCTAACAAAAGCTGTAAATCCTTGCAAGTCTGGGATCACACAATTCACTGCAGTCTTGTTTTCTCCCGGGAATGCCACCCCTGAACCCCACCTGAGCAAAGAGAACTCACCGACAGACCAGGTAGCCAGTCCTGTTCAAGCCGTGCGTGCAGTGCACCCCGATGAGTTTATCTGTAACACACACAGGGGATGCTCAGCTGCTCCTCCTCCCAAATCTCCCAAACGTCCCAAATGTCCCCAGAACGAGCCCATCTGCATCAACCCTCCATTAGTGACACCAAGACAGTGAGCAGAAATAAGCGCACAAACCACCATAGGTATGACTAATTAGCACTCAGCTCATCAACTCATTAATTGTGGCAGCTCCTCTGCAAAATCCCAGAGCTCAAACACAATTAAGGCTCAAATTATCCCGGAATCCTGCGATGGTTTGGGTTGGAAAGGTCCTTAAAGCCCATCCAGTGCCAGCCCTGCTGTCACGTCCCCCTGTCCCAGGCTGCTCCAAGCCCTGTCCAACCCAGCCTGGATTATCAGAGCCAACCTGAATTCCTCCACCAGGAAAAACCCAATTTATTGCCCTGACATCCCCACGTCAAGAGAAAGAAAAGAAATCCCTGCTGGCCCATGCCAGCAGCAGAGGCAGGGAGATCCACGCTCACCGTTGTCTTGGTTGTTTGTCAGGAACTTTTTCACGACGTATTTGAACCTCAGAATTGTCCTTCTGTTTGGGATCTCGTGTCCCATGGTCAGGATCTTCGAGTAGCGCAGTGTGGGGGGCAGCTCCTGCAGGAAAAAACTCAATCATTTCCACAAAAAACATAAGGATTCGGATTAATTAAACAATCACAGGTAATAAACCAGAAGAAGATGGGTTTTCCCACCAAGCCCCAAAGACCAGCTAAGCAGTTTTAGGTAAGAAAAGTTCTGTTTCACTCTCTGGGCAAAGCATCAATATTCTGGATTATTCTGGATTATTTCTCCGGCTCTTTTTCTTATCTCCCTGGGATGGAACACAAGCAGAATCTGGAACACCTTTCCCATGACTGCCCACCCAGCCAACACTGGTTTCAATCAGCTCTTCCCTCAGGAAGAGCCCTCAAACCCCACCTCAACAGCATCCCCAAGCTTGGGCTGTGTCAGAGGATCTGGGGGTTGGAGACTCGATCACAAACACCCCCCTGGCCTGCAAGGCTTCACCTCAGCCCCTGCCAGAATGTTCCAGGCGCTCCCAGCCCCCCAGGTTGGTGTTTTGAAGGAGAAGCCCCCAGGCTGAGCCCCCACCTCGCGGCCGTAGTAGCGCGTGGTGTACGTCAGGTCGATGATCAGCCCCAGCTCCTCCTGCCGCTCCTCCACCTTCCTGATGAGGTCACGAGGGGAAAACCTCTCTTCTGGCAGAAGGTTCTGATCAAAACTCTGCAGGAAATGATGTTTTAAAGGAGTTATTAAAATCTGGGTGCGTTGGGATGGGTGGGGAGAGGCTCCTGCTCTGGAGTGTCCTGGAGATCAGGCAAGGAGCGACGGCTGAAGCAGGAAAACACAGTTTGATCATGAATCCTGGGATGGTTTGGGCTGAAAAGGACATTAAAACTCCTCCAGTTCTTGGGCAGGGACGTGCTGAAGGCCTCAGAGCTTTGGGACTGCTCAGCTGAGAGTTCCCAGGGGGAGTGACAACTTTAACCGTGACAAAACCCCGCAGTGCCAAACACACCCTGACACTGCAGCTCTCCTGGGGAAGCTGCAAACCAGGGATTCACCTCAGACAGTGGAATCACAGAACCACCGAGGCTGGAACAGCCCTTCAACACCAATTAACAGCACATCAAGTCCAAGCTGTGCCTGATGCCCACCCTGTCCCCAGCGCAGAGCACTGAGTGCCACCTCCAGGCCTTCCCTGGACACCTCCAGGTGTGGGGACTCCAAACCTCCCAGGCAGCTCCAATGCCTGAGTGCCCTTCCCAGGAAGAAACTCCTGCTGCTGTGCAGCCTGAGCCTCCCCTGGCACAGCCTGGGGCTGTTTTCTCTCCTCCAGTCCCACTGAGCCTGCTGACCCCTCACAGCCCCGCTCCAACATCCAGCTCTGACACTCAGGAATTCCCTCAAGGAATCCCCACCCAGCCCTGCCTTCCCACAGCTGTCACCAGCCCCAACTGCCCCCGCACCCGCGGGTCCCTCACCTTCTTCAGGGGCACCTTGAAGGCGATGAAGCGCGTGCCCGGCATCCTGCAGCCCAGCGGGATGTACTCGGTCCACCTGAACCCACAGGAGTGTGAAACCGGGGCAGGGACCCCGGCCCGGGCCCCCCAAACACCCCCAGACCCGGGAACCCAACTCCCCCCGGCTTGGGAACCACAAATTCACCAGGACCGAGGAGCCTCAGCCTCCCACTGGCGTGAGACCCTCACAATCCCCCACGTCCAGGGACCCTCCAACCCATGGTCCGCCAGACCCCCTGTCCGGGGAGCCCCTCAAACGCTGCCCGGCCCAGGGACCCTCAAATTCCCCCCAGTCCTGGGGACCCTCAAACCCCGCAAGCCCAGAGCCCTCAAATCTACCCCGGCCTGGGAAGCACGGCCCTGGTCTGGGGACCCTCAAACCTCCACCGGGCCCGGGACTCCCAAATCCCCCCCGGCTCACGGACCCTCAGCACCGACCCTGGCCAGAGATCCGCTCCAGGCCCGCGGCCCTTCAAACCCTGGAGCCCCAGAGACCGGGCTGCCCACCCCACGACACCCATGTGACGGTGCCACGCGGCACCGCCGCTGCCGGGCTCTGGGTCCCTCCGTGCGGCCGGGAGCCCAGGCCGGGAACCCAGGCCGGGAGGGGCGGCGGGGCCGCGCTCGGGCCGCGCTCAGGCCGCGCTCACCGCTCCGGGACGCGACAGGCTCCTCTGCCCGCCATGATGGCGACGGCGCCGCGCCCGCGCGTGACGTCACTTCCGCGCCCGCCGCAAGGGCCGCCGAGCGCCTCGAGGCCACGCCCCCATACGAGAAGACCACGCCCACCCAGAGGCCACGCCCCCCGCGCGGCTCCCTGGGGCTCTCGCGCCGCGTAGCGGTCACGGGCGGTACCGAACCGGCACCGAACCGGCACCGAACAGACACCAAACAGACACCAAACCGCCACCGAACCGGCACCGAACCGGCACCGAAACGGCACCGAACCGGCACCGAACAGACACCAAACCGGCACCAAACCGGCACCGAACCGGCACCGAACAGACACCAAACAGACACCAAACCGCCACCAAACCGGCACCGAACCGGCACCGAAACGGCACCGAACCGGCACCGAACAGACACCAAACCGGCACCAAACCGGCACCGAACAGACACCAAACCGGCACCGAACAGACACCAAACCGGCACCGAACCGGCACAGAACCGGCACCGAACCGGCACCGAACCGGCACCGAAACGGCACCCAACCGGCACCGAACCGGCGCCGAACCGGCACCGAACCGGCGCCGAGCCGGCACCACCGAACCGGCACTGAACCGGCACTGAACCAGTGCCACAGCACCGTCACTGAACCGGCTCCGAACCGGCACCACCTAACCAGCACCAAACCGGCACCGAGCCGGCACTGAGCCGGCACCGAACCGGCACTGAACTGGCACCCAACCGGCACTGAGCCGGCACCGAACCGGCACCCAACCCACAGTGAACCGGCACCCAACCGGCACCCAACCGGCACCGAACCGACACTGAACCGGCACCCAACCGGCACCCAACCGGCACTGAACCAGCACCCAACCAGCACCAAACCGGCCCTGAACCGGTGCCGAACCGGCGCCACCGCACCACGATAGAACAGTGGCACTGCACCATGACCGAACCGGTGTCACTGCACCTTGACCGAACCAGTGCCACTGCTCTGGCACCGAACCGGCGTCACTGCACCGGGACTGAACGAGTGCCACCAAACCACGACCGAACCAGTGCCACAGTACCGGCACTGAACCAGCGTCAGCATACTGGGACCAAACCAGCTTCACTGCTCCACTACCAGCACCGGCATCACTGCCCCGGTACTGAACCAGCATCACCGCTCCAGTACCAGCATCAGCAGCACCACACCAGCACCAACATCACTGCCCCGGTACCGAACCAGCATCACCGCTCCGGTACCAGCATCAGCAGCACCACACCGGCACCAACATCACTGCCCCAGGGCTGACCCAGCATTACCATTCCACTACCAGAACCAGCATCGTTACTCCAGTGCTGGTGTCTCTGTGCTGGTACTGGTATCACTGTCCTGGTTCACCACAGCACCCTGGACTGGCATCCCCAGCCTGGCAGCCTGTGGCAGTTCTGGTATCAGAATCCCTGACTTGGTCCTGGTATCCCCGGTACCGGCATCCCTAATCAATGCTGGTACTCCCAAAATCCCCAACCCATCCTGGCATCAGCATCCCTGGCATCAGCATCCCTGCCCCATTCCCACAAGTATCCCAAGGTGCCACCCTGGAGGGCCACCCCACGGGCTCCCCATTGCGGCCACACCACTCTGGTACGGTTCAAACACAGCTGGGAGCAGCAGTTGTCCCTTGGGCCAGGAGGAGAGAGGACAAAACCAACCCAAAAACATCCCAAAATCATCCCCTCCCACCTCTAGGGAAGGGCGGGGTAGCAGACACAAGTGCCAGGGTCACCGGTGACACTCCATCCCTTCCCCTTGGACACGAAAATCACCTCCACCCCCAAAAATGTCATTGTTGGGATGGAGGATTGTTGGCCCTGTAAAACATCATGGTTATGGGAAACCACCACGGGAAATCATGGTGGGAGTGGGAAATGCTTGTGGGAATGGACACGGAAGCCATGAGGGGATGGGAAATCCTCGTGGGAATGGGAAATCCAGGCTGGGGTTAGGAAATCGCCGTGGGAATGGGAAATCGAGGCTGTGGTTGGGAAATCATCGTGAGAATGGGAAATCATGGTGGGAAATCATCCCTAAGCATCCCCCTCACTGCCCCAGACCAATGTGGGCAGCCGGGGCTCCCTTGCACAGACACATTCACGCAGAACTAAGCCGTGCTGAAAACTCCAGCCCTCCCTGGCCCTGCCAATTTTGTCCCAGGATGGGACAAAAGCCGAGACGGGACAAGATTTTCCTGTCCGCAACATCCCATTCCCAAGCGGGCGGCGGGGATCAGCCTGGAAAAAAGCTGGCGGCACCTCCAGCTGGGAGGAAAGCCCCTTTTCCAGAAGGAGGGGAGCTGCCCGGATTAGCATCAACGCCGCGGAGTCGGGGCCGTGGGCAGCCGGCGGTGGGGCAGGGCCGGTCCGACCCGCCCGGCTGAGCAGGGTCGCGGCTCTCGGGATGCCCCGGGGCTGTCTGGGCACAGCGGGGCTGCTCCCCCCGCTCCCAGAGATCAGGTCGGACCTCCTGCGCTTCCAGCCGAGCCTGTAATTAGCGCTCGGCCCATGCCGAGGAGAAGGATCCAGGCCCTGGGAAGGAGCTGCGGCTGCCTCGGGGTGTGAGACAGGCACGGGCTGAGGCTGGAAACTCATCTCACACCCGGCTGGCGGGTGGGCATCGCCAGCTGGGCTCAGTGTCCCTGCCCACGTGTTCCTCCTTATTTTGTCCTCTTGTTGCCACCCCAGATGTCAGGATGCTTTTCCAAGAGTGATCCCCGGGTACCCCATCCACACACGAACATCCCCCCACAAGGGCTTTCCCACTCCTCAGGTCATGCCCAAAATCCCAGATCCCACCTTTCAAGGTGGCTGTGGTGGGGTCAAGCAGCCTCCAGCCCACGGACAGGGGGTTCACCACCCCCCCGACCCTCTCCCCAAAACCCCGGAGAGGCTTTGCCATGGGTTTGGGGAAAGGCCTTGACAGCGGGGACCCCGCAGCGGTGACTCAGGGATGCCGGGGTTGTGAAACAGGCCTGGGATGGTTTGGGAGACGCCTCCACACAGCCCCGCCAAGCCCAGCCGCCCCGGGGAGCCCGTGGGGGGAACAAGCCACGGCAGCGTCTGGGCTTTGAGCAGCGGCTGACCCGTCAGGCAGGTTTCCCACAGCAGCAGCGCAGCCGGAGCGAGCCGTCCGGGGCCGGGAATGCCCCTCCGCCCGCTCGCAGGCTGACGGAGCCCCCGGCTCTCCGCTCGCCACCGCCGGAGCCATGCGGGCGGCTGGGCTGCTGCTGGCCTGGGCGCTGCTGCATCCCGCTGCCAGCCAGCAGTGCCACCCCTCCAGCCCCGGCGGCGTCCTCCGCTTCACCGACAGGCACGCCGAGATCCAGGTGCCGGCGCTGCACCGCGTGCCCAGCTCGCTCGATCCCCTCTACGGCCTCGTCCGGCGCTGCCTGGACCTCATCCAGCAAAACCCGCTGCCCACAGGTGAGCCCCGGGCCGGGGAGCCATGACCCCGCTGCTGCGAGTGCTGCGACCTCGGGGGGTTTGCTGGCTGCAATCGCCGTGCCCGGAGCTGCTCTGGGGATCCAGAGGGGTTCAGGAAGAGGATTCTGCCTCTGTCCCAGTGCTGCTGCCAGGAAGGTTGGGGATGCATCGGGTGGGGCCTCCTCTACCTGTGCCACGATTTATTTTTTTGCAGAGCTGCTCAGGACAGCCTTGAACGACCCCGGCTCTGTGCGGACGTCGCAGGTGAGCCGGGACGTGGGGCGGGGGATCCCACGGGGATGATTTCCACCTGGCACAGGGCACCTGGGCACCCGGAGTGCCCCGAGCGCGGTGCAGAGGTGCCGACGAGGCTCTCCCATGGCACAGGTGGTGCAGTATGAGCTGGGCTATGTCGTCTGTGCCGCCGTGGCTCTGCTCTTCACCGTGGCCATGCCGGTGGCGGGGATGTGCTTCTGCTACTGCCGGAGCCGGCGGCGCTGCGGGGGCCGCCTCCGTGCCCACCGGCGCTCGCTGGGCTGCCGCCGCCGCTGCCTGCTGGCCTGCCTGTCCTTCACCTCCCTCATCATCCTGTGAGTCCCCCAGATCACCCCCCAAAACTCGCACTGGGCTGGGGCAATCGCATCCTACGGGATGGGGAGGCTCTGCCGGGCAGCACCGTCACTGCCTGCTCATTCCCGCAGGATCAGCGTCACCTGCGCCTTCGTCACCAGCCAGAGGGTGAAGGGGCAGATGGAGCCGGGGCTGGGGGCTGTGCCCTCCACCCTGCGCACGCTGCGACAGCACCTTGCCAGTGTCCCCCAGGTGGGTCCCCGAGCGGCCTCGCCCCCGGCATGGGGTGCAGCCCAGGGATGGCGGCATTTCCCTCAGGGGGTAGTTTGGCAGGCAAGAGGAGGTGACGTGGCTGCATTAAAAATGTATTTTGAATGGCAAAGCGGGGCTCCTTCCCCTCACTGCAGCTGCCACCCCCGGCTGACCAGCTCCTCTTTCCTGGCAGGGGGTGCAGATGGTGGTGGACAAATTCGAGGTGCCCCGAAAGCAGATAAACTCCGACCTGGGCGGTAAGCACGGCGCTGGGCACACCCCGAGCCTGCCCCGGGGATGGACGATGCGCTGACGGTGCCCCGGTGCCTTGCAGGGCTCAGCCGGAGCGTGGGGCTCTCCATCCACGCACAGCTCAAGGCCATGACCTACGCGGCGCTGGCGGACCTGCAGGACAGGGCCGGAGGTACGGCCGGAGCGCGACTGTCCCCGGGGCCGGCACCGGGGCTGAAGCCTCGCCGGGGAGGCCGAGTGGAGCAGCGTGAACTAGCCCTGGGCTTTCTCTTTAAGACCTACAGACCTCGCTGCACCATTTACAGATTGTCCACAGGACGGCGCGGGCGCTGGCGGCGGCGCGGGCCGAGCTGGAGCCGGCGCTGCGGGAGCGAAGGCGCCGCGTGGTCGCGCTCCTGGACGACCCGCGCTGCACCTCCTGCGCCAGCGTCCTGGGCAGGGCGCAGGGCCTGGAGCCGGGCGCCGACTACGGCAAGGTGGGCATGGGGTGCTGGTCCCCCACTGTCACCTCCCCGCACGGCTGGCCCGGGGCTCACAGGCTCTCCCTTCCACCCCAAGGTGCCATCGGTGGAGAAGGTGTTGGAGGCGCTGGCCGGTCTGCCCCGGAGTGACTTTGCAGAGATGATTCGCCAGGTTGGGGGGTCAGGGTGAAGTGGGGGGGTCCAGCAGACACAGGCAGCTCCAGCTGAGGTGCTCAGCATCCCCTCTTTCCTGGCAGGGCAACGGAACCTTCAACTCCATCCCAGAGCTGGCTGTGGAGAGGATGGCGCAGGTCATCCAGGGTGAGTGGGGCTGCCACACACAGTGGGGACATCCCCCAAGCGGTGCATCCCACTTCGAGGGCACAGGGTGGGATGCAGGGACCACCAGCCCCTCCAGCAGAGCCTTGGCCCCGCAGATCTGCGGGGCGACCTGGCCCGCACGGCGGAGAAGGTGCAGTCCATCGCTGACGGCTTCCCCCTGCCCGACTACACCCGGCCCGTGAGCGACGCGCTGGGGAAGGCGGAGGAGCGGAGCCGGCCGTACCTGCGGGAGGTGGAGCGCTTCGAGCGCTACAGGTGACCCTGGGGGCAGGACGGGCTGTGGGGGATGCAGCAGAGAAGGGCCCGAGCTTGCCCCAGGTGCCTCAGCCCCGCATCTCGAGGGTGTGCCCTGCTGCTCTTCCCTCCAGGTGGATCGTGGGCACGGTGCTGTGCTCCATCATCCTCCTCATCCTCCTCTGCAACGTGACGGGGATGGCCCTGGGGGCGTACGGGCTTTCCAAGCGGGAGGACCCCAGCGACTACGAGTGCCGAGGAGAAGCTGGCGCCAAGTTTCTCCTGGTGTAAGCATCTCTCTGGGTGCTGGGGGGGCTGTTCCATCTCACAAACCCCCCAAAAACCCAGGCAAAGCCAAGGGAGGGACTGGGACCTGTCCCAGCGGAAAATCCTTTGAAGCCACCGCCTGCGCCGGCAGGTTTGGGAGCAGCTGCTCCGCCCTGGGAGCTGGCAGCTCCCGCGGCCGCTCTGCCCGGCACGCCCGGCTCCCAGGGCCCAGCCCGGCCGGCGTGCCCGGGCTCGGGAAGGAGCCGCGGGGCTGCAGCTGGACGGGCAGGTCCCTTCCTGCCCGCTCGGGTTTGCAAAGCCACCGCCGGTGCCTCCTCTCCCTCTTTCAGCGGCGTGGGCTTGGCTTTCCTGTTCTCCTGGCTCCTCATCCTCCTGGTTTTCGCTACCTTCCTGGTCGGGGGCAACATCCAGACGCTGGTCTGCAGGAATTGGGTCAACCAGGAGATTTATAAGGTGGGTGGTCACACATCCACCCATCGCCCTCTAAATCTCTCCTTCCATGCACCAAAGCACCTCCAAAGGCTCTGTGTCCTCCCCCTAAACCCGACTGGAAAAGCCCTGTCCTAGACCAGAAGATTAAGTTTAGGATTAGCTCCCCGGATTTGCATAATCAGCTGGGAATTGCCCTTGTGCTGTTAATTCACCTGCTAATTGCAGTTCCCTGGTCCTGAGGCGTTCCTGGGGTGCTTGGGACCTGCAGCTCGATGTGATGGGGCTGAGAGAGGGATTGGGGCAGTGGGACTGGGATCAGGACTCTTCCCATGGCAGTGCCACACACGGGGCTGTCCCTCCAAACACACCCGGCGAGGCTCCGCAGTGGGCAATGTCCAAATAAAGGCAAAATCAGTTCAGGTTGCCATGAGTTACCCCAGGATGCACCTGCAAGGGCAGAACACCCTCAGAATCACTGCTGGGAATGCCTGTGCCTTACCCGGGCCCTGTTTCTCCTCCTGTTTGGCCCAGTTCATCGACACCCCTGGAAACCTTCCGCCGTCCATGAACCTCACCCGCCAGCTCAACCTCAGGAGGGACTCCAACCTCAGCTCCACGTACCGGTGAGCGCCGCAGGAGCCGCGCCGCGCAGCCGGGGAGGAGCCGGGATGGCTCTGCCAATGCCCCTCTGTCCTTCAGGGAGTGCAAGAGCGGCGCCGGGCTCTGGGAGGTGCTGCAGCTCGACAGGTCCTACGACCTGGATGAGCACCTGAAAATGTCCAAGGTGAGGGCTGGCTCCAGCCAGAGCTGCTGGTAGCAGCAGGGAGACGGGCGGGCTTTACTGGGGTTACTGGGAGCCCTGCAGGACCCCCTGTCTGACCCTCACAGTACACGGCCGATTTCCAAAAACGCCTGGGCGACTTCACAGCGGACCTGGGAGATGTGAGGCTGCTCCGCAGCGAGGGCAGGCAGGACCTGGAGACCTTCGCCCGCAGCGGGGTGGACGAGGTGGACTACGGGCGCTTCCAGGAGGAGGTGAGGGGTGCTCACGGTGAGCTGGACCCCACTGCAGGGTGTGCCCCACACCGGGGCCGGATTTTGGGCAGCCCCCGACTCTGTTTCCCCACAGATGAAAAACCCCGTGGTGCAGACCAGCCTGCCCGGCTTGGCGAGGAACCTCGAGGGGCTGCAGAAAATGCAGGTGAGCGGTGGGGTGGGCTGCAGGGGAGCCTTCAGAGCCCACGGGGACGTGCTGACCCCGCTGTGCCCCGCAGAGGAACAGCACGGTGGCCGGGCGGCTGGCGGCAGAGGCACGGGCGCTGTGGCACATGCAGAACTCCACGGTGCAGTCGCAAGAGGCTTTGGTGGTGAGTCCAAAAACTGTGGGCAGCGGTGCCACTGGCACCTCCTTGAAGGGGACAACGAGGTTTCTGAGCCTTTCTCACCTCCCTGTCCCACAGGCAAAGCTGGGGGAAAGCGTCCAGTTCCTCTCCCGCTTGGCACCGCACCTCAAGGTACTCGCGCATCTCTACCAGCCCCAAAATCTTGTGGTGTCCCATGGGTCTCATCTGCCAAAAAACCCCAAACTGTTGCAGGGTGATGGGAGAGCCAGGAAAATGCCAGCCAGGAGAACTGGTCGCCTTTAGTAGTTAGATTTGCTGTTGCAAATCAGAAATCCCCCTGCAGAGGTGTTTTCCTGCTCAGGGCACATCCCTCTTTCCCTGCCCTCTGGCAACCAGACCCAGTTTGGAGCTCAGCATTGCTCCCTGCACCCCCGGGCACCCTTCCCGCTGCTCCGGGGCCTAAGGATGCTCTGTCCTCCCCGTGCTTCCTCAGGAGCGGGTGAAGAGGACGCTGGCCACCATGGCCTCGGTGGAAGCCCGGCTGCCCGTGCAAGCCCAGCAGATCCTCCGGCAGGTGAGGCGGGGCTGGGTGAACCATCGGGGGTAGAATTCCCCACAGCCAGGAGGAAAGAGGGAGAACAGAGCGCTGCCAGAGGGCCGCAGGAGCCTTCAGCCCTCGTTTCCCAGCCTCCATGAGCCCGGAGGTGGCTGGAGAGGGGCTGGAGCCGGGCTGGGAAGTGCAGGACTCTCTCTCCACGCTGCCTCCCCCCTTCGCAGGAGCTCGGCTGCTTCACCAGGAGGGAGCTGCGGTATTTCGGCCAGTACCTCAACTGGGTCGGGCAGACGGTGAGCGCTCCCCGTCACCCCGCGGGCATTGTTGGGGCCCTGTGAGTCCCTCCCGCAAGCAAAATGCATCCCGGCAGCCGGGCGTGGGCTGACGCCTTGCCTCTGCCCCTTATTCCAGCTGAGGGAGGACGTGGCTTCCTGCCAGCCGCTCGCCACGGCGCTGGACAACGGGCGGGTCATCCTGTGTGACCGCATCGCCGACCCCTGGGTAAGGACCCCCTCCGTGGGGACCACCGGGGCTCCCCAAACCCCTCCGGAGCGCGGGGGCTGCCCCTGCCCTCTCCGCACAGCTCAGCCCCGCGGGTTCTCCTTGCAGAACGCCTTCTGGTTCAGCCTGGGCTGCTGCACCTTCTTCCTCATCCCCAGCATCATCTTCGCCGTCAGACTCACCAAACACTTCCGCCCCATCCGCAACCGGCTCATGTGAGGGGCGGGCAGGGGCGGGGGCGGGGGCGCGGGGCTGGAGGGGCTGGGCCGTGCGGGCTCCTCGCTGACCGCCCCTCGGGCTTTCCTCTCCTCCGCAGCTCCACGGGCTCAGAGGAGACCTGTCCCTTCCACATCCCCCGGGTCACGGCGCTCAAGCTCTAGGAGCCGGGCCGGAGCACTGCAGGTCCCTCTGTCACCTCTCAAGGCTTCGGATCCCTCTGGCGTCTCTTTCTCGGTGTCCTTTGGGGTCTGGCTCCTTCCTGGGTGTGTGTGGGGCCCTCGGCATTTGGGATCCCTCGGGGGCTGAGCCCCGGAGCCCGGCCGATCCCCCCGGCCCATCCCGGCTGGAGGGGGAGGCTCCCCCGGCTCTCCGCCGTCCTCTCACACCCACAGGGAAGGGCGCCCGCCGCTGCCCCACCACAGCTCCCCGCTCCCGGGACCCCCGGAGGTGTGGGGCACATTAAAACCCTCCCCATAAAAAGCTGCCCCTGGCTCCTTTGTTTGCGCCCTCCATCTTCTCGTTACCCACAGGGAATGGTCCTGAGGGGCTGTGGGAGGAGGGGAGCCCACGGCTGAGGGGAGCCCATGGCTGCGGGGAGCCCATGGCTGAGGGGACTCTGAGGAGGAGGAGGAGGCTGAGGGGGCTCTGGGGATGAGGAGGAGGCTGAGGGGCTGTGGGGATGAGGGGAGGCCATGGTTGAGGGGGCTCTGGAGAAGAGGGGAGCCATGGCTGAGGCGGCTCTCGGATGAGGGGAGCCCATGGCTGAGGGGAGCCCATGGCTGAGGGGGCTCTGGGGATGAGGAGGAGGCTGAGGGGACTCTGGAGAAGAGGGGAGCCCATGGCTGAGGGGCTGTGGGGAGGAGGAGAAGGCTGAGGGGCTGTGGGGATGAGGGGAGCCATGGCTGAGGGGGCTGTGGGGATGAGGGGAGCCCATGGCTGAGGGGGCTCTGGGGAGGAGGAGGAGGCTGAGGGGGCTCTGGGGAGGAGGGGAGCCCATGGCTGAGGGGAGCCCATGGCTGAGGGTTGTGGGGATGAGGGGAGCCATGGCTGAGGGGGCTCTGGGGATGAGGGGAGCCCATGGCTGAGGGGGCTCTGGGGAGGAGGAGGAGGCTGAGGGGCCGTGGGGATGAGGGGAGCCCAGGGCTGAGGGGCTCTGGGGAAGAGGGGAGTCCATGGCTGAGGGGCTGTGGGGATGAGGGGAGCCATGGCTGAGGGATCTCTGTGGTTTCGAGGCTGAGGGATCGCCACAACCAAGGGGATCTTCATGGCCAGGGGCTCTGGGGCCGAGGACGTTGCTGTGGCCAAGGGGGGCTTTAGGGCTGGGGCTCTTGGGGTCTGAAGGGACTCTGGGGCTGAGGGAACCCCATGGCTGTGGGTTTGAAGGGGTTTAGGGGGACTCCAGGACTTCAGGGCTGAGGTTACGGCTCTTTGAAAGAACTTAGGAATAAAAAAAAGGATGTATCATCTCTGGAAGGAGGGTCAGGTCTCTCAGGAAGAATTTAGGGGGGTTGCTAGGGCATGTAGGAAGAAAATTAGGGAGGCCAAAGCTCAATTCAAACTTAATTTGGCAACCTGTGTAAAGGATAATCACAGATCCTTTTACAAATATGTTAATGGTAAAAAGAAGGATGAGACCAGCCTTGGTTATCTATTGGATGCAGGAGAGAACTGAGTAACTGCAGGTGAGGAGAAGGCAGAAGAGCTTAACACCTTTGGGCCAAGGGGGTGACAGGGACATGGGGGCTGCAGGGCTCTGGGGCTGAGGGGGTGACATGGCCCCAGGGCCAGGTCTGAGCTGGTGACAGGGACATGGGGACTCTGGGGCCAGGTCTGAGGTGGCTTTGGGGCCAAGGGGATGACATGGCCCCAGGGCCAGTCTGAGGTGGCTTTGGGGCTGAAGGGGTGACATGGCCATGGGGACTCTGGGGCCAGGTCTGAGGTGGCTTTGTGGTGGCTTTGGGGCCAAGGGGCTCTGGGGCCAAGGGGGTGACATGGCCCCAGGGCCAGGTCTGAGGTGGCTTTGGTGTGGCTTTGGGGCCGCGGGGGCTCTGGGACAGAGGACACGGATGGCCCAAGCCCCTGGCAGTGCCTCATGGGTCTCCCATTCCCACCCCCTCAATAACCAGCACACAAAACCCCTCCCTCTGCAGGCCACCTGGCCTCGAGGTGCTGTTAATTAGAGCCTAATTAAGCTTAATTAGGGCTGAGAGCTCCGGGCCAAAACTGCAGGTGAAGGGGGGTTTGCTGTGGATACAACCATGGAATCAGGGGATGGTTTGAGTTAGAAGGGACATTAAAAAATCACCTTGATCCATCCCCTGGAATGTGCAGGGGGCTCTGCCCCCATCCCAAGGAAGCCCAAGCCAGGCTTTGTCTCCCAGCTTGTGACTTTTTTTTGGGGTGAAATTCCTGCTTTTCATTCAGATCCTTTGTCCCCTGCTTTGGCGGGGCTTTGTCCAACCAGCAAATTATTCACAAAATCCGTACGGGAGTTTGCAGCTCCACCAAAAGAGGATTTCCCTCCCCAGAATGCTCTCGGTCTGCCAGAAATGCCCCATTTTAATGCATTATTAAAAGGCTTTTCCTACCCACAGCCAGCAATAATAAAAACACCTGGTTTATGCATTATTTAGGTTATTGCTGCCCGGAGCCAGCTGGTTTTAAGCAGTTCCTCAGCCTGCAGAGGTCAGCATTGGAAAGGCTTTTTCCAAAGGGATTCGGGGAGGGGAAATCTTGAAGGATTTCTGCAGGAACCCCCATCCCCGGGGATGTCCTCAGCCCATCTGGAAACCATCTGATGGCATAAAAAAAATCATCAAAAATCAGAGATTTGGGGGTCAGAGGGGGCTTTGGTGGGGAGAGGGGTGTGGAAAAGTCACGTCCTTACCTGGGGTTCAGTCAGGAAATAAAATGCTCCCAGCTGGACGGGTTTCAAAGGCCTAAAGTCACAGAATTCTGAGATAATGAGTTTTTATAAATTATTTTTTTACGAGCACCTCTCCACGGCAGTGCCGTGTTTTAAATACTGTAATACCCACTTGGTGGTGCAGGAGAGCAAAGGGATTATCAGCTTTAAATGGTAAATAACATAAAAGCAATAATATTTACCGAGTCCATCCACTGATTAAAGAAATTGCAGGAACAAACCTGGAGCTGTTTAGGCTGGAAAAGACCTTTGAGGTCATCAAATCTGGTGGGTTTGCAAATAAATGAGATTAATTCAGATGGCTCTTCTTCCTGAGGTTATTTCTTGTAGTTGGGCCACTCTAAATAACAGATAAATAATGAATGGCAGAGGAATTCACCCCAAAATAAAAATTTGTTATAGATCCATGAATATCCCTGTTCCTTGTCTGGGATGTGGATGGATTAAAAATGTGAGGACCTTTGAGTTAATGGTAAATCATCCATGAATAATCCAGAAAATTTGTCCTAAGACAACTGGAGGGCACTTTGTTTACTAGGAGAAAAAATTAAAAAGTGAGGATGAGCTGGATAATAATTCCTCACCTCAAGCAAAACCAGGATTTATGATTAACCTCCAGTCCCACCCTCACAAAGGCACTTTGCCTCTTCTTCATTGCTTGTATTGATAAATTAAAGGCTAAAATTTCCAGCTCCTAAATGTATTTTTTTAACAATTCCGTGCCTCCTCTGTCAGAGGGTTTTGGGGTTTTTTTCTATCTCAGTTTATCTGGATCTGTGTTCTTTGAGTTTTTGTTTTTTTCTATCTCAGTTTATCTGGATCTGTGTTCTTTGAATTTTGGTTTTTTTTCTATCTCAGTTTATCTGGATCTGTGTTCTTTGAATTTTGGTTTTTTTTCTATCTCAGTTTATCTGGATCTGTGTTGAGTTTTGGTTTTTCTTCTGTCTCAGTTTATCTGTATCTGTGTTCTTTGAATTTTGGTTTTTTTTCTATCTCAGTTTATCTGGATCTGTGTTGAGTTTTGGTTTTTCTTCTGTCTCAGTTTATCTGGATCTGTGCTCTTTGAGGTTTTTTCTATCTCAGTTTATCTGGATCTGAGTTGAGTTTTGTTTTTTTTCCTGTTTCAGTTTATCTGGATCTGTGTTCTTTGAGTTTTGGTTTTTTTCTATCTCAGTTTATCTGGATCTGTGTTGAGTTTTGGGTTTTTTTTCTATCTCAGTTTATCTGTATCTGTGTTCTTTGAGTTTTTTTTCCTATCCCAGTTTATCTGGATCTGTGTTCTTTGCCTTCTAAGGCCTTAATTACCCTTGGTGTTGATTAAGCCACTTCCCATCTCCAATCCCCCTTGGAATTCCCCCTGGGACACCCCACCCCCCTCGTGCTGTCCCTGCTGCCCCCGGGAGTGTCTATAATTCATAAATAATCAATAATTCAGAGGGCTGCAGCCCTGTCAGCTCTCCCTGCTGGGCTGGGAGCTTTGTTCCCCACCAACTCCTATTTCGGGGCACAAATTGTTCTCCTCTATTCCCGGAACTGAGGAGAAATGCAGGAAAAGCCGGGCCAGTTTTGCCAGGATCAGCTTATTCCTGCAATTATGACAGTATTCAATTTCACCATTCTTGTTTCACTTCCCCTGATTTTTCTCCCCATTTTTCATTGAACATCAACCTCCTTTTTTCTCCACAAAAAGGATCTGTGACCTCTTCCATCTGCTTTTCTCATCATCCCCTAAAAACAGCTCAGGAAGTTGAGATACAAACCAGCTGCCGTGGAGAGTTGTTCTGAATTTCATCTCCATCCCCAAAATGTTTCTTTTAAAGCTGTTTCTGCAGCAATGAGTGAGGGAGGAACGAGATCCCAATTCCCAGCTGGATTTCATTCAGTCTCGGCTGAGGAGTTGGTGGAATTGTACCAAACTTACATTTTTTTGAGGCGTGGATTGGTTCCCCACTGACTCCTTAACCCAGGCTCCCAAACTCAGCTTTGTGAGAAACCAAATCCCAGAGGCTTTGCTCCCATTTTCCTTTGGCTTGAACATGAAAACTCCTTGGATTATTGATGCCACAAAAATATCCTGGAGGCGCAGAGGTTTCAGGCCTGAACACAGGCAAGAAAACACCCTGGGAAAAACAAACAGAGCTTTATTAAAGCTGATTATTAATTGTTATTTAATGACTGTGGATGGGGCTTTGCTTCCAGGGTGATTCCAGTGTGAGCTTGGAATGAGCACCCTGCCCTGAACCCCTGCTGCAAATACAAACCAAATTTCCTTTGTTTTCTGTGCTTTGATCATTGTTCTCTGCCCAAAGTCCCTCTGGGCTCCCGGGGAAGGCGCTGGAAGCCAAACCAGGGCCCGAGGTGGCCAGAAAAGGGCTCGTTCCAAGGGGTGGCATCACCCAGAGGTGGCTTTAGGGATAACTGAGGGACAGGAAAAGTCCTTTTTGCCCATCCCTGGGGTAAAACAGCCTGTCCCGAGCTGGGCCCTGCCCTCTGGTGCTGCTCCCACCCTTGGCCTCACAGCCAGGTTTATTTTCATCATTTACAAACCGTTCTCCATCCTCTGGAAACACCACGAGATAAAGACACTCTGCAGCTTGTGCTTGGTAACTCTGGATTTTTCCTCTTGCTGGCACGTGGATCTTGGCAATCCCCAGCCCTGTGGGCTCCCTGCCTGGTAATTCCAGCTCTCTGCACAGATTTAACATGACTTTAATTGCCCTGGCGTTCTCCACACAGGCCCTGAGCTGCTGGGAGCTGCTTTGGAAAAGCTGAGGAGATAAAATCCAGGAGAAATCCTTTGGGAGAATTGTCAACATTCCTGCCCCGACTTAGCCCCTAAAATTGCCACATCCCAGCCCCACCCTCTGTTAACAATCTCTGTTTCTATCCAAAATATTTCCAGCTTGGCAAAAACCCCCTTCATCTTCTCCTCATCCCTGCCAAAGCTCATCTTCCTCATCCTGCGTTTCTCAGGGCAGCCGTTCCCATGAGTCCTAATCCCGGGTCAGAGGCAGGAATTTTATCTGGGATTTTCCATGGTGTTGGCACAGGGTGAGTAAAATCCCCTCTGAGAGCTGGGGACCGCCAGGGCAGCGCCTCGGGGGTGGCGCTGCAAACCACGGCTTTTCCTAAATAAATTCGAATTTACCTAAATAAATTCGGATTTACCTAAATAAGTCTGGATTTACCTAAATATATTCACGTTTTCCTAAATAAATTCGGCTTTTCCTAAATAAATTCACGTTTTTCTAAATAAATTTGGATTTACCTAAATAAATTCGGATTTACCTAAAAAAATTGGGATTTACCTAAAAAAATTGGGATTTACCTAAATAAATTCGGCTTTTCCTAAATAAATTCACGTTTTCCTAAATAAATTCACGTTTTCCTAAATAAATTCACATTTTCCTAAATAAATTCGCATTTACCTAAATAAATTCACGTTTTCCTAAATAAATTGGGATTTTCCTAAATAAATTGGGATTTTCCTAAACAAAACCCTTTGGAACCTGGGCTGCCCTCAAGCCCCAGCCCAGACCCGGCCGTTATCCCGGGATAAAGCCCCGGGATGGTTCCGAGCGTGGTTTATTCAGGGCAGCTGCGGCAGAGGGAGGGTTCCGGCTGCTCCTGCATCCCTCGCATCCCTCCGTAGCCATGGGAACGGCCCCGGGGAGCGCCGTGCCCATGGCAACCCCGCAGGAGCATCTTGAGCATCCTCAGAGCCTCCCCCTGGCCTTCTCCTCCTGCCAGGCTCGGAGTTTTTGGCTCCTTTCTGCTCCCGGGTGGGTGATGCCAAAGCTTTTCCTCACGGGCAGCTCCCCTTGCAGGATCCAAGGGCAGATTTGACATTTCACGATGGAATATTTGGTGGATAAAACTCCCCTGGTGTCTTAATAAAGATAAACTTTATAAAGAGCCTTTAAAGTGCTGCTTTAGGGGCCAGCAAAGCTTTGGGCAGAGTCATGTGGGCTCTGGGGTCTCATCCCACGTTCCAAAATGTTATAAATCCCAATGGATAAAATCCTGGCCTCATTTCCCCCCCTGACCCACATTTCCCAAGTTCCTTTGTTTATTCTCATTTATGCTCAGAGTAAGAGAGGGTGGAACCCCACAAAGGCTCCTGGAACATTTCCCATGGAGGGAAAAGGGAAAATCCGGGTGGAAATTTCCTCACCAGCTCAGGTAAGAGATGATTAAACCTGTCGGGTTTAATCATCTCATCCTCATCAGGAAACCAGCTCAGGGCAGGGAAAAGCTTGTTGAGTTCTCAGGTGAATAAACAAGGCGAAGATCTGGACCAAAAAATGGCTCAATGAAAGAAAAATATTATTTTTAAAAAGATTTGAAAGTTAATTTTTAGTTATACTTCTTAAATTATTTCTCCATCTCCATCTCATCTCCATCTCCAACCTCGCTCTTGTTCCAGTCTATTGTTTGACTTACGTTTTTTTTTAAATAAAAATCAAGTAATTACCTGCATTTCCTGCTTTTTCCAGCTCGCCCTCAACCCCTTTTCCCAGCTGGGAAAACCGATTTTTTCCTGCCCAACTCAGCCAGGAACCCACGAGAAGCACCAAGAACGTTCTCCCTGCCCCAAAATCCCGAATTTCGCCGAGTCCCTGCAAGCTCTGAGCTCCCCGTGACTCCTCCCGGGCTTGGTCCGGGATGATTGATGCCAAAACAATTGGAACGGGAGCTCCCGAGCCAGTCCCGGGTTATTTTGGGGGCGGTGACCTCAGCGCTGCCGCCTGATGTCACCCGGAGCGCTCCGAGCCCGGAGAGCCCTTCCAGGGGATGGCGAGTCAAAAATAAACTCGGGAGAAGGGCAGGAAAAGCAAGGAAAACCTCCCGGTGAGTCATGAATGACCGACCACGAGGGGAAAAAAAATTCAGATTTTCCTGCCAAGGAGCCAGCGGTGGGTAATGGAATTTCGGGGCGGTTTACGGGAATCCCAGGATTTCTGGGAAAGGGTTTGTTCCCCAAGCTTTGGTGTTTTCAAACCTCCGGGTCGTTGTTCGGGCAGAAAAAGGAGATTTATTCACTCCCCGGGCCCTTTCTGGGAAGGATTTCCCGGGCACAGAGGGAATTGGTGCTGCTCCCAAGGCACGGGCACGGGTTATTTTTAACTCCAGCGCTGGGCTGGAACCAGAGCAGGCAGCGAACAAGGAGCTGACTTCTCCCACTGCCATAAATTAATCCAGACAGAGCCTCAAACACACAAATTTTCACTCCACTTCAAAGCACTTTTATGGCCAGGTTTTGTTCCAATTTTTTTTTTCAAATGAGCATTTTATTTTTTTTTAAAATTTTATTTTATTTTATTTTATTTTATTTTATTTTATTTTATTTTATTTTATTTTATTTTATTTTACTTTACTTTATTTTTTATTTTATTTTATTTTATTTTATTTTATTTTATTTTATTTTATTTTATTTTATTTATTTTATTTTATTTTATTTTATTTTATTTTACTTTATTTTACTTTATTTTACTTTATTTTATTTTATTTTTTTATTTTTATTTTATTTTTATTTTTATTTTATTTTATTTTATTTTATTTTATTTTACTTTATTTTTTATTTTATTTTATTTTATTTTATTTTATTTTATTTTATTTATTTTATTTTATTTTATTTTATTTTACTTTATTTTACTTTATTTTACTTTATTTTATTTTATTTTATTTATTTTTATTTTATTTTTATTTTTATTTTTATTTTATTTTATTTTATTCTATTCTATTCTATTCTATTCTATTCTATTCTATTCTATTCTATTCTATTCTATTCTATTCTATTTTATTTTTTAATAAAAGCCTTTATTTCACCTTCCAGCTCCCCGGTGACGGCTGGGAGAGGCCGGAGGAGTTTTTTGGGAGCTGTGGCCCTGCAGGTGATCTCCAAGGGTAAGGAGCTTACAGGGCCTGCCTGGAATAGCAGCGAGCACAGGAGCGGGGTTAGCACAGCCCTAAGCAGATTGGAGCAGCTCCACGGACATTTATAACCCCCTGGATAAAGGTTGGTAATTATATAATTATATAATAATTATAACCCCGTGGGTGGACATTTGTAACCCTATGGGGGAATATTTTAAACCCCAACTGAGAAACATTTTAACCCAAATTTATAAACATTTATTACCCCAAGGGATAAACATTTTATCCCCAATGGATAAAGATTTATAACCTAATGGATAAACATTTTTAACCCAAATGGATACATATTTTAACCCCAATTGATAAACATTTATAACCCCAATGGATAAATATTTTAACCCCAATGGATAAAGATTTCAACCCCAATGGATAAAGATTTCAACCCCAATGGATAAATATTTTATCCCCAATGGATAAAGATTTATAACCCAATGGATAAACATTTTAACCCCAATGGATAAACATTTTTAACCCCCAGGGATGAACATTTTAACCCCAATGGATCAAGATTTCAAGCCCTGTGGATAAACATTTATAACCTCATGGATAAGCATTTTTAATCCTATGGATGGACATTTTTAACCCCAATGGATAAAGATTTAAAACCCTATGGGTGAACATTTCCAACCCCATTGATGAACATTTATAACCACAAGGAATAAAGATTTCTACACCTATGGATAAAAATTTCTGACCCTGTGGAAGAACATTTATAACCGCATAGATGAACACTTTTAACCCCAAAAGATGAATATTTTAGCCCCAAAAGATGAATATTTTAAGCCCAAAACATGAATATTTTAACCCCAAAATATGAATATTTTAAGGCCAAAGGATGAACATTTAGAGCCTTTGTCCCAAAGCTCAGGAGGGCGAGTGCAGCCCCCAATATTTCACATTCCAGTGGCCACTCCTGCAGATGAGAAATGAATTTTAAATTAATTTGGTGGATCTGCAGGAGCACAGCGAGAAGCAGCTCTGCCTGATTTGTTGTTTTCTGCCCCAAACCTTCCCTGGCCCAGCCAGGAAGATTCCAGCAGGATCCTGGGTCACCTCTGCTCCAAAATGACATCACCGAGGGCAGCAGGTCCACAAGGAAGGGACAAACTCCTCCCCACTGAGGCTTCACTGCCTGCAGAGCCATAAATTGATTTATTTTCACCATGAGTTCCTCGGCTTCTCCACAGAGCCAAGGAGAAAACCCCTCTGGAAGCAGCAGGAGCTGCTGGATGGAAACTTTGGCCGGGTGTTTTCTCCCCTCTGTGGTTTTTCTCTCCTGGCACATTTCTCTGGGATTTGCTGGGACTTCTCCCCACCGTGGGTTACGTAAGGATGACTCCCTGGAAGAGCACGGAATTAACATTCCGCTCCTCCCATTTCCTCCTCCTGGCCTGTTTTCCCACACAGAAAAGGCTAAAAATTTATAAATTTATGTAAGTCACAGAATCCTGGAATGGTTTGGGTGGAGAGGACCTCAAATCTCATCACAGCTTCCACTGCCCCCGTCCAACCCGGCCCTGAACACCTTTTGTCCTTTTTTTAGTCCTTTTGTCCTTTTTTTAGCCCTTTTGTCCTGTTTTTTCTTCATACAAAAGACTTCCAGGTGTCAAGAGTAAAGGAGAAATCCCATCCATGGAACCCTGCAGCAGAATGGTGATGCAGATCAAGGTTCCATGCAGACATGGAAAAGCCCTTCTGCCACTAAAAATGGGCTAAAAGTGACTTTTTTCCCTCTGGAAGGAGAGCTCTCTGCAGGGCTGCACAGCCCAAGTGAGCAGCAAAGGCCTCACCATGAAAAAAAATGCAAAATATCCTCATAAAGACTAAAATTTTCCCGAGGTGGGAAAATCCTGAGTGGCATCTTTCACTCTGGCTGGGAAGGGAGTGCCCCTGGGGACCAACCCAAACTGGATTTTCTCTGCTCTCATCCAGGTGAAAAGCAAATATCACCTTTCCAAGAAAAACAAATTTAAAAAACCACCAACCCCCCCCCCAAAAAAAACCCACAAAAGACAACAACAACAAAAAAAATCACAAAAAAACCCAAACCAACCAACCAACCAAACCAAAAACAAAAACCCAAAAACAAACAAACAAACAAACAAACAAAAAAAAAAACCAAACCAAAACAAACAAAAAAACCCCCAAAAAACCCACCAAAACCAAAAACACCCCAAAAAACCAAAAATAGAGAATCTAGAGAAAATTCCTGAGAAAAATCCAGGAGTTTTCCTTCAAAGAGACAATTCCACAGTGAGAATTCCATTAGAGAATAAGCCAAGCTCTGCAAAACACATCTCATTTACCCTCTGAACACAATTATTCCTAATTATTTTTTAAGAGGTTTCTGGATTAACTCAGTGGAATTTGAACTCCAGTTCAGATTTTTTGCCGGCTCCAGGGAGTGAGGGCGGGGTGGGGACCTCACCCTCTCCTCAATCCCCCCTCAGAGGACCCCAAATCCATCCCCAAAAACCACCTGGAGGCCTTCCCTGCCTTTGCAAGGCCAGAGCTGGGTGAATAAAAGCGTTTTCAATGAATTAAAGCAATAAAAAACAACATAAAATCAATGAGAGGCGATGAAGGGGATGAACCTTCCTCCCTGCCCAGCTCAGAAATCAAAATCAGCGTTTTCCGGCCGTTACGAGAAAAACTCATCCCATTAATGATTTCTCAGCTGGCACAGGGCCTGGTGCTTTATTTCCACTGAGGATGAAGAAGGGCCAAACCTCCAGAGGAGATCAATGCAGCTCCTGGCTTGGGGCTGACAGAAGTTTTACCCTGGGATGCTAAAAAACCATTAAAGAGCTGCTGTGGATGCACTGGTTGGGGAGGCTTCAGCCCTGATGACTTCCACAATAAATTAAAAAGTCATTAATAATCCATAGGCTGCTCCTGCCTTGATGTGCAGCTGGGATCTGACAAAATGACTTTATTTCTGCAAACAGAAATCCTGTTTCCAGAGAAAAAATGGTTTCTTTTTCAGTTTTGGCCAGAGCACAGTGTTCAGTCAATGTTCTTTTCAGATAAATAATTTGCCACTGTTGTTATTCTTCTGGAATAAATTATTACAGCAAAACCCTGATTTTTAGACTTATGCAGGATTAATTCATCCCAACCAGCCCATTCCTGGTTTCTTTCTTTTCCTGGCGTGGAATTTGGATAAGCTTTGGATGAGTATTTAAACCCAAAGCAGGCAATCAGGAGCCATCTGCACATCCACACTCAGAACAAATTCCCCCCGTAGGGCAGGGATTCCACAGGCCCACAGACCTCAATCCTGCCTTTTTCACTGTCTCCTCCCCGGATTAACATCCATGTTTTCCCATTTCCCTGCCAGAGGGAAACCACTTGTATTTATTTTAAAATAACCCAGCCAGATGGATCACAAGGCTGCGGAGCACCAGGGCAAAATCCCTTTTCCATCCAGCTGTGCCCTGTGGTCCAGGATGGTCATTCCTGCTCCAGCTGTTTTGGGCAGCCTCAGGAGGGTTTGGGCCGTGTTAAAATCATGAAATCCTGGAATTTGGGTTAGAAGGGACCTTAAAACTCATCCAGTGCCACCCCTGCCATGGGCAGGGACACCTCCACTGTCCCAGGGAGCTCCAAGCCCCATCCAGCCCGGCCTTGGACACTCCCAGGGATCCAGGAGTACCCACAGCTCTGGAAAACCCTAAAAGTTGGGAAATTCACCCATTCTGGTCTTTAGGTCTCTGTGTATTCCAGTCATGTATCCTCACCCTCAAAAAACCCACCCCATTTTGCCATCCCATGGGATTTTGAATTGTTTTCTGTGGCATTTCCTCCCATTCAGTGTCAGGATTCCTCGACACAAAGGGAGAAAGGAGTGAGTTCTGCTCCTCCAGAACGAGACAGATTTGAGAGACAAACCCATCCTTTCTCCCACAGGTCACAGACGGTTTTATTTCCTCTCCATCAGCCCTGGGAGCAGCTCTGTTCCACGGGATAATGGATTTGGAGCTGCAGTCAGCAACTGCTAAAAGCATCTTGTCCTCTCCCAGAGCCTCCAGCAGGAGATTTCCAACCCACCCCAAACCCTGACATTTCTTCAATTAAAAAAAATCCACGCACTGCAGTTTTCCAGGATTCCCAAAACAGCTCCACATCTCCTCATTCCATTCATATTTCTTCAACAAACCACCAAGATCCTGCAGTTTTCCAAGATTTCCCCATCCAGCCCCAAGCCTTGATATTCCTTCAGTATAAAATCCAAATGCTGCAATATCCCAGGATTTACAGATCAGCCTCAAACCCTGATATTTCTTCAATAAAATCATCCAGATGCTTTGATTTCCCAGAATTTTTAAATCAGCCCCAAGCCCTGATATTTCTTCAGTATAAAATCCAAACGCTGCAATATTCCAAGACTTCCAAACTGGCCCCAAATCCTGGTGATCCCACCAACATTTCTTCAATAAACCATCAAAGCACTGCAATTTCCTAAGATTCCCAAACCAGCCCCAGATCCTGGTGATTCCATTGTTATTTCTTCAGTAAACCATCAAAGCACCGCAGTTTTCCAAGATTCCCAAATTCTGATGATCCCACCAACATTTCTTCATTAAAGCAGCCAAACGTCTCCATTCCCCAACATCCCCCACACCCCGATATTCCCTCGGTATAAAATCCGACTGCTGCAACATTCCAGGACTCCTGAATCGGCCTCAAACCCCGAGAATTCCTCAATAAAACCGTCCAGGTGCTGCGGTTCCCCAGGATTTTTAAAATCAGCCTCCAGCCCTGATATTTCCTCAGTATAAAATCCAACTGCTGCAATACTCCAGGGTTTTATCATCAGCCTCAAACCCTGATAATTCTTGGATCTGAGCGTGGGAAAGCCGCGGTTTCCAGGCTGGCAGCTCCTTTGGGTGCCAGCTCCTTTGGGTGCCCGGGGGATGGTTCGGGGTGCAGCCGGGGTTTGGGGGAGCCGCCCGCGGTTCTCTCCGGGGATGGGTGAGGGATGCCGGCCGCGCTGAGCGGGGCTGGGCTGCGCTGGAGGCGGCTCCTCCCTCTCGCTATTTATTCCTGAGCCGAGCTCCGGAGCTCGATCGCCTCGGAGCGAGCGCGCATCGCCTTCCGAGCCGGTGAGTGCCGGGGAGAGCGGGACGGGGGCTCCGGGAGGGATGAATCCAGAGGGGGTTTGAACCCCGAGCATCGCGGGGGTGCGGGGGTGACTCTTTCCCTGCCGTGGCCGCCTAAAAATTGACATTTCCAGCGTCTCCTTAAGAGCCAGAGCCCTGCTCCTGCCTTGTTTACTCAGCGCTGGCGCTGGAGGGGATTTTCTTCTCCGAGGGTTCTGCCTCGGCCGCCAGCTGCTCCCCCTTTTTGGGAGAAGTGAAAGAGAAAAGGGGTGAGGGGCAGATTTCTAAACCCGCCGTGACATTTTCAGGGAAATTCCGATTTCATTTCCCAGGCCGGAATTTTCACCCCAGCATGGCCAGGAGGGTCCGGATGCCCCCACCCCTGAGCATCCTCCCACCTCCACCTTCCCCACCTCCCTTCGCTCCTTCCCCCGCTCCCCGCCGGCCTTGCCAAGGTGATTTCCGAGGAGATTTTTGACACACAGGTGTTGGTTTTCCCCCTCCAAACCGAAACCTCCTCCTTGCCAAGCCCGAACACGTAATTGCTGCTCGCAATCGCAGCCTCCATTTTCCGCTGAGGGAGCACAGAGCTCCTCCAGTCCTCCAGCACGGGGAGAAATCGGCTCCGGCACAAACCCGAATTAATTCCTCATTTCCAGCATCCGCCGGGAGGGCGAACTTGGGGGAGGAAGGTTAAAAAGCGTCAGGGAAAAACAAACCAGCCCTCTGAAGTCACTCGATCTTATATAATTTAATATTAATGTCATGGTTAGGCCATAAATAGCATTTCCGAGCAGAGAGATCCCAGCTGCGGATTTTTCTTCTCCGAGAGAAAATCCCGGATTCCCAGGAAGCGGCTCCTGGCCCCCGCCAGGGGTTTGTGACACAGAACTCATTTATTTGGGGCAAAGCTCCTTGCTCGCTAATTAGCGCCCGTGCCCTGTTTATCAGAGCTCTAAAGGCAATTAGAGGAGCAGGTCAGCGCTGCCAGGGCTGCAACACTCCAAGATTCTGGAACCAGCCTCAAACCCTGCAGTAAATAATAAATAATAAAACCATCGCAGTGCTCTGCCAGAACCCCTCTTCAACCAGGGCCTGATTTTTCCTCCTCGGAACTCACAGCGGGGAGCGATATCTCCTAAAATATATTTTAAAAACAACCCATTTGCTGCCTTTTCCTCCTCCGTTTTTCGTTTCCCCGAGCTCCCGGGGAGCTGGTTGTTTTTCCCTGCCTTTTGGCTATTTTTAACCCCCCTGATCTCATCCCTGCCCCCAGCGGGTGGGTGCTGCAGGGTGAGGGAGGCAGAGCTCCAGGAGCGGGTGCCTTGCACCCAGATTTTTCCATGAACGAGCGATCCCAAGCCTGGAATTCCTGCCCATCACCAGGGATGGGCTTGTGCTTCTCCCGTGCGTTTTTATTTAGGGTCTTGCTAAGGATCCCAACCAAAACACTGAGCATGAAGGGCCTTAATTCAAACGTTTCTGGACCTAAAACCAGATTTTGGCAGGAGAAGAGGGAGAAAAAGCATCATTAATGAACCCAAAGAGATTAATTTGTTTTTTGTGGCCCACAAAGCCACGTCTAGGTGGCAACAGAAAAATTTCTGGCTTAAACAGAGGCTTGTTCGGCCTCTTTGGCTGTTCAGGGCAGCGTCTCAGGAGAGCTCAGCATCTCCTGCCTGCACTAAGGTTATTCCTGGGGTGACTCTGTAGGAAGCTGCTCCATTAATCCTTAAAAAAAAGAAAAAAAAAGAAAAAATGCAGGACCCAAACTGAATTGTTTCTCGGCTTAAGACAAGCCCGGGGGCGCATCCAGGATGCTGTGAAATTCCCACCCACACCAAGAGCGCCTCTGTCGCCCTCCCCAGCAGGCGAGGGGTGGGTTTGGGGGGCAGCTCAGCCTCGGGCACGATGGAAAAATCCCTTTTTTATCGTCCATCAAACACGGGGAGCGGCAGTTCAGTGCCCTTGGCGTGGCAGGGAGGCACCCGGAGGGGTTTGCGGCTCGGGAGGTGTTTCCAAAGCTCTTCCCGAAGGATCTCAGCCCTGGCGGGGATTGTCCCGAGGCTCGGGAGGTGTTTCCAAAGCTCTTCCCGAAGGATTTCAGCCCTGGCGGGGATTGTCCCGAGGCTCGGGAGGTGTTTCCAAAGCTCTTCCCGAAGGATTTCAGCCCTGGCGGGATTGTCCCGGGCACACAGGGTCGGGAATGGCTCCTTGGGGGGATTCAGCCCCCCGGGCAGGCGGGAGATGCTCGGAACGCCGGCAGCAATCGCTGAGTCAATGGATGCTGAGAACGCTGCGTTCCAAAAATGCGGTTTTCAGCTAAGGCCTGGCGCCCATTAACAGGAATTTGGGCAAAACGCGCCGAATTTGGGAAAAGAAACCCCCCGAGGCCAGGCTGGGCGTTGCCCTCCCTGCAGAGCCGAGTGCCCAAAAGCTTCGGGATTGGGCTGGATCCATTCACAGCATCCATCCCGGCATAACAAAAATCTCATTTCTACCCTCAATTTGGGTAGGGCAGGTTTGATAAGCGAAGTTTTACCTCAAGATCAGGTGAAGCATTTTCTCCCAAAAGCTTTTCTTTCACCACTTTAAAAGCTGCCATTGCCAGCAGGGGTCCTGTTGGCAAATATATATATTATATATATATGAATATATAATCTATATGAATATATAATCTATATGAATATATAATCTATATGAATGTATATTATATATTAATATATAATATATTAATACAATACATAAAGAAAAAATTATATATAAATATATTATATAAAATATTTTTTATATTAAATAAATAACTATATACACGCATATAAAATATATTAAAATATACAAATGCATATCTACACATATATAAAATATATATACATATAAAAATACATATATATGTATGTGTATAACTACATACATATATACAAATACATTTATACGTATATATTAAAATATGAAATATTGTACATTTCTGTATAAATAAAGGGTTTGTGGGGGGATAAAGACACATGTAGTCCAGTGCTGTTTATCCTGCAGCTGGGTTTAAGGGGACTGGCCGTGTTTTGTGTGACCCAGCGAGGGAGGGGATCCGGGGGGTGGCCCTGCCTGACTCTCCCTCTCCCCACAGCCATGGCCAGGCTCCCGGGGCCCTGCTGCCTCCTGCTGCTGCTGCTGCTGCTCGGCGTCTGCACCGACCTCGCCTCCTCCAAGAAGGGCAAAGGCAAACCCGGCGGGGGCTGGAGCACGGGGAGCCACCGGCAGCCCAGCTACCCCCGGCAGCCCAGCTACCCCCAAAACCCCGGCTACCCCCACAACCCGAGCTACCCCCACAACCCCGGGTACCCCCACAACCCTGGCTACCCCCAGAACCCCGGCTACCCGGGCTGGGGGCAGGGCTACAACCCATCCAGCGGAGGGAGTTACCACCAGAAGCCGTGGAAGGCGCCCAAGCCCAAGACCAACTTCAAGCACGTGGCGGGGGCGGCGGCGGCGGGCGCCGTGGTGGGGGGCCTGGGGGGCTACGCCATGGGCAGGGTGATGTCGGGGATGCATTATCGCTTCGACAGCCCCGACGAGTACCGCTGGTGGAACGAGAACTCCGCGCGCTACCCCAACCAGGTCTACTACCGCGACTACCGCGGGCCCGTGCCGCAGGACGTCTTCGTGGCCGACTGCTTCAACATCACCGTCACCGAGCACAACATCGGCCCCGCCGCCAAGAAGAACGCCTCGGAGGCCGGCGCCGCCGCCAACCAGACGGAGGCGGAGCTGGAGACGCGCGTGGTGACCAAGGTGATCCGCGAGATGTGCATCCAGCAGTACCAGGAGTACCGCCTGGCCTCGGGCATGCGGCCCCACCTCGCCGACGCCTCGCTGGCCGCCCTGCTGCTCCTCGTCCTCTTCGCCCTGCACTAGCGCGCCCCGCGGCTTCTTGAGGTGTCGCCCGTGTCCCCGTGGGGTCCCCGCCCCGTTCTCGGTTCTCGCTTGCGGTTGTTTTTGGTGAGGAGCCCCTGGGGCGCTCCCCGGAGCCTCCACGGAGTATCTGGCTTAGGCAACGGGATGAAAATTTCCTTTTCTGCCCCAAACGCGTCCCCAGGACAGCGCTGGAGCCCAAAACCACGGCCTTCACCTCCTCCTCCTCCTCGGGGCCACCCTGAAGGGGACCAGGCAGAGGGGAGCTCTCCTTGGCACCCCTGCAGGAGTGTGCAAAAAAATCCTCTTTATTAACAGGCAGGGTTTTATCTCACCCCTCAGTCCTGCTGCCACCACACCCCCCTTCCCTGGGGCACCCCAGCACCTCTGGGGATTTCAGAGAGGTTTTCAGGCTGCCAGGTTGCAATTTGAACTGTTTAATCCTAAAAAAATCCCCTTCCCCGTGTACATGAGGAGCTGCCGCTCCGTACCCTGCATGCTGCAAAACCCCCCTGCAGCAACACACCAAAATAAAGTCATTTTTTACTCCCCACCACAGCAAGGCTGAAACACCAGTCAGTCTTTAGAGGCAGAAAGTGCAGCTGAATGCCTGAAACACCCCCAAAATGGTGTTACAG
Organism: Prinia subflava; assembly: GCF_021018805.1. Taxonomy (NCBI): domain Eukaryota; kingdom Metazoa; phylum Chordata; class Aves; order Passeriformes; family Cisticolidae; genus Prinia; species Prinia subflava. Next base: position 1,023,331 of record NC_086278.1, on the reverse strand, counting down.
GCCAAGAAAAAGCTATTTTGGATGCTCTGGGTGACAAGATGTGTTCATACTTCAGCACCTGGACCTAAAGGACGTTAAAATGGAGCAAAAAGGATTCTCAGGGGGGTCAAGCAAGTAGCAAGAGATTGAAATCAGCTGAACCACGCTGGTACAGCAAACAGCATCGGGAAAAATGGGCCTGGGAAGGGAAATGCTTTAAAAAAAGTCACATTTGTGAGTAATTCCTTTGCCCTGTGGAAGCAGCGGGTGAAATTCTTGCTTCTCGTGTCGCTGCCGGGCTGGGGACGAGCTGTAACATCTGTGGCACTGCTCTTGTCGAACCGAGCTCGATTTAATATCTCTCGTGTATTTTTTTCTTTTCTGCAAGGCACTGAATAACACTGTCCTAAATGAGATTTTTTTTCTTTTTTATTTTTTGCATTGGTGTAAGCTAAGTGAAGATATATATATTATATAAAAAAAAAAATATATATATAAACAGAGAGAAAATAAACCTTTCAGGATAGCCACCGGAAAAGCAGGGCTTTGAGGTGCCCCGTACTTTGCGGATGTTTTGTAAACCTGTCACGGTGCATGCCCGGGATTTGCCGTGCTGAGCCTTTTCTAAGTGTTCCACGTCTGGTACAAATTAAAACGGATCAAGCCAAGGTGCCCGGCAGCCTCCTTCGTGCGCCAGCCCCCGGCTGGCCCCGCGGCGCCGCCAAACAGAAGCGGCATTTTCTGCCCTCCCTGTCCCCCCTCCCCGGCCTGAGGGAGCCTTTGTTCCCTTCCAGCACCAGATTTGGCCCAAACCCCACAATCCCAGTTAACCTCTGCTCCTCCCCTGCTCCCTCCCATGGTATCGCTGCAATCCAAGAAGTGTTTTCTAATTTCTGTCTCATTCCAGTTTCTGTCTAATAAAGGAGTTTTTACATTTGCTGTTTTGGTGGCGTTAAGCCTGGCCCAAGCCCTGCTTAATCCTGGACAGGGTGGTTGGGGTTGGAAGGAGCTTAAATCCCACCCAGTGCCACCCCTGCCATGGCAGGGACACCTCCCGCTGTCCCAGGGTGCTCCAAGCCCCGTCCAGCCTGGCCTTGGGCACTGCCAGGGATCCAGGGGCAGCCACAGCTTCCCTGGGAATTCCATCCCAGCCCCTCTCCTGCCTCCCAGCCAGGAATTCCTTCCCAGATCCCATTTAAATCTCCTCTTTTCCAGTGGGAAGCCATTCCCTGTGTCCTGTCCTTCCAGCCCTTGTCCCCAGCCCCTCTGCAGCTCTGCTGGAGCCCCTCAGGCCCTGCAGGGGCTCCGAGCTCTCCCCGGAGCCTTCCCTTCTCCGGGGGAACATCCCCGGCTCTCCCCGGAGCCTTCCCTTCTCCGGGGGAACATCCCCGGCTCTCCCCGGAGCCTTCCCTTCTCCGGGGGATCATCCCCGGCTCTCCCCGGAGCCTTCCCTTCTCCGGGGGAACATCCCCGGCTCTCCCAGCCCGGCTCCCGAGGGGCTCCAGTTCGTGAGGGGGACGGAGATTCCCGGCTTGAGGGGGACGGAGACCGCCCCACAGCGGGGCTGCTCCGGCGTGAGGGGGACGGAGATAGCCCGGGCTGAGGGGACAGCAGCTCCCCATCCTCCGGGCGGGGTCCCAGCTCTGCAGGTGGGGTCTCAGCTGAGCGGGGCCGAGGGGCAGAATCCCCCCGGAGCTGCTGCCCACGCCAGGGGATCAGTGCAGGCTCGATGCAAATCGCTCTCAGTGGGATTTATTTCCATTTATTTGCATTTCACAGCCGGAGTACCCCTCCTCCAACAGCCCCAGCTCCCACGAGCTGCAGCCCTGGGGGAGGAGGAGAAATTCCCGCAAAAGCAAAAGGAAAAAGCTTCACCCCATCCAAAAGAAGGGGAAAAATAGAATGAACAAAAACAATCCCCCTATTTTCCGAGATGAACTCATGGATATTTCCAGGAAGAGGCTCCCAGCACTTGCATCGTGAACTCCCCTGGGGCGGGTTTGACCTCAGCAGCAGCAGAACTATGAATTTCTCATTTTTAACCCCAAAACCCCCATCTTCAATTCCTTCCCTCCCAATCGTGGCAAACACATTGGCAATGCTCAGGTGAGCTCAGAAATAACATTTCCCTCTCCCTGCACACACAGCACCCCAGTTTTTTATCCCTCAGGGGGGTTTAGGGTGATTTTTTGCTCAGCAGGGAAGGTCAGAACTTTCCTGGCTCTGGGAACACCCAGGTGGGGTGACACGCTCTGAACTCCTGTGTCCTTTAAGGACAGCTGGATCAAATAACCCCTCTGGGCCCCTGGAGTGATGTGTTGAAGCAGAGAAATTAATTAATCAGCTAAATACTCCAAATCTTGGAGGATGCACAGGAGCGAGGATGGGGAGAGTTTCTGATTGACCAGGATGGGAATAAATACACCCCAAAGTATGAACACCGTCCAAAGTGTAAACACACCCCGAACTCCAAATACCCCCCAGAGTACAAATACAATAAAATCGGAGGTTGTTTTTATAGAGTCTTCTCTAAATCTCCAATCACACAGTGCTTGGCACCCCCCATCTCCACAAATAAAATATCACAAATAAAATATCACAAATAAACACCCCCATCCAAGCAGACCAATGGAATACTTTGGTCCTGCCTGGAAAAAGCAGTAAAAAGAGGAGTTTTGGGGCACAGCTGCTCAGTTTGCAGAGAGCTGGAGGAGGAATAGTCCGATTTAGAGGCTTGGGATGGAAAACGAACCCAGACTTCAGCCGGGGGCGATTTTATCCCTGCGGCGGCTTCGCTGTCGGGGATCCCGGGCCAACAGCTCCATCTCCCGTCCGAGCCTGGCTGCAGCTGCCGGGGCTGGTTTTACACGGCTGAAATTCCCAAAAAAACCGCTCCAAACCCCGGCTGAGCTTTGTTTGGGAGCCGGGAAATGCCTCGGGTTGACTCCACCACGCACCTGGAAAGGGATCTCGGCGTCCGGGGGTGCTCGAGGTCAGCCCCAGGACAGCTCTCAGGACAGGGCGTTCAACCCCAGAACTCCCCAGCAGGAGGTGATTAACGAGGGTGTTAATGGCTGTTCAGGCTTTGATTATTTTATTTTATTTTATTTTATTTTATTTTCCTGCAGCGGGGTCTGGAAATTAAACCGGGGCAAGAATGGGGCTTTTGGGTTGGGAGGGACCTTAAATCCCATCCAGTGCCACCCCTGCCATGCCAGGGACACCTCCCACTGTCCCAGGCTGCTCCAGCCCTGTCCAGCCTGGCCTTGGGCATTGCCAGGGATCCAGGGGTGGCCACAGCTCCTCTGGGAATTCCATCCCAGCTTCTTTCCACCCTCACAGGAAGGAATTCCTTCTCCAAATCCCATCTAACCCTGTCCTCTGGCAGTGGGAAACACTTCCCCTTTCCGTGTCCTTGTGGAATATCCTTTCCAAGTCAAAAGCATCCCTGTGTATTTCTTACCGATGGGAGTGAAAAGGCAAGAAAAATTCTGGAATGTGATTTAGGAGGAGCGGGGTCATTCCTGCAGCGTTTCTGAGCTCAGATCAGGGCCAGGAGCAGAATGCTTGTGATGGATGCAGATAATAAAGCTTAACTTGGGTCTGGATGCAAAATAAATGGTGGAAAAATGCAAATCTGAGCTGTGGCTGGAGGCTCTGCCCGGTTCGTTTGGTGTTTTTAAAGGAGCCCTTTAGAAAATAACCCCCCGTGCATTGTAGGTGTGGATGGGTTTGCTCAGCCTGAAAGCTGCTCCTCAGCCAGGGGTGGTGATGATTTGGAGGAGGCCTCGGGGGCATCTCTGCTCCAAAACTGAATCCCTTCCATAAAACTTTTAAAGAATATTGTGAAAGGGTCCCAAAATAAACATCTGTTGCCTGGGGCTCCTTTCAATGTTCCTAAGAGGTGAGGCCCAACCCAGCTCCCCTCCTGGGGAGACGATAAGGACATTTATATCCCCAAAAACCCTGACTCCCAGGAGAGAGGACCCACTCACAGACATCCAACCTCGAAAAACCCTCAGCAAGCACTCACCTGCTGGAGGATGGGCATTAAACCTGCCCAGAAGCCTTTTGGGGATAATTTTCCACTTGACACTGCTTTATTTTCTGTTCTTACAGCAGTGCTTGAGCAGCTGCAGCTAAAACCGAGATTTAGGGAAGGTTTAACCCCAGGACAGGGATTAGAGAGGAAAATGCAGCTGCTGGAGGACAAAACATCCCTCACTGCTCCTTTTCATCTCTTCCACGCAGGATTTGCCTCCTCTCTGACAAACACAGAGCACCTGAGAGAGAGGCTGGGTCCAACCGCTGGGGGTGTTTTGGGCAGGGAATGCTGCAGGTTGGGATATCAAGGACTGGGATGGATTTTATCAAAGCCAGAGAGACGGGGCCGAGCAGGGTTTGCACCCAGGCAGCCTCCCCGGGAGATTCCCGTTCCCTGTGCGGCTCCCGGTGCTAAAGACGATGGATTTGGTTAAAATCAGAGGATGTCTCAAGGCCAAACTTTATTGCAAGGCAGAGGGCTCCGTCTCCAAGCCCCGCACCCCCCTCCCCGCGAGTCCCAGCGCTCTTCTGGGGGGAAAGGAGCTTTTTTCGGTAAAGCCGTGCAGCGGGAACCCAGAGCCGAGCGCCGCCGGGGCCGCTCCGTGGTCGCTGCCGATCCCCGCAGGTCCTTGCAGGGCTGGCTCCGCTCACGCAGGTCCTGTCCCGGGGACGATCCGCAGGATCCACCCGGCTCCCGGTGAGCACCGAGCCGGCCGAGAGCGCCTCTCCCACCTCCCCAAGCCACATCCAATCTCGCAGGAAAGTCAATCCTCTCCGAGCTCCGGGCGGGCGCGGCCGCCCGGGGGTCCCGGAGCGCCCCCTCAGCGCTGCAGCCCGTGGCTGACGAGGCAGGCGCCCCACGCCAGCAGCAGGGCGAGCCCCGGGCCGGCTCTCCGCTCCCCGGGGGCTGCACTGGGGGGTCCCCGCTTGCCCCCCAGGTCGGGCCAGCCCCCGGCGTGGAATCCTCCCGCGGGCTGCGGCTGTCGCGCCGCCGGGACGCCGTGACCCAGGCGGGACGGCCGCGGGCGACCCAGCAGCCCCATCCCGTAGCCCGCGGCCGCGCCGGCAGCGATGGCTCCGGCCACCTTGGAGCCGCGGCCCGGGGCGCCCCCGCCGCGGGACACGGCGCGGAAGCCCCCGCGGAGCCCCCCGGCCCCGGCGCTCCTCCCGCCGGCCCCGCGGCGGCCGCCGGCGGCGTCGCTGAGCAGCGCCAGCAGCAGCAGCAGCGCCCAGCACCGGGCGCGGTCCAGGGGCCGCATCCTGCCCCACCTGCGGACAACGGAGCGCTGAGAGCGGGGCCCGGCCCCGGGCGGTGCCAGCCGGCCTTGCACGGATCCGGGCGGCTCTTTACGGTTTAATTTGTGTTTTACCTCACTCGGTTACCTGTGAGTTGGAAGGGACCCACAGGGATCGAGTCCAACTCCTCAGTGGTTTGGTTGATGGGAGGTGTTGGGTCACAGGTTGGACTTCATGACATCAAAGGCCTTTTCCAGCTTGGTTCATTCTGTGAGTCTGTGATTCTGTGAACGGCACATGCAGGGATAAAACCCCCAAACTTTGGTGTTATTAGCACCAAGCTAGCCTCAGTGGCTTTTCACTCTATGCATTATCTCTATCTCTATATAGTGGCTTTTCACTCTCTGTAATATCTCTATCTAGTGGCTTTTCACTCTATATATTATCTCTACTTATCTCTATATATCATGTCTATTTTACTGTTTATTTTTATATTCATTGTCAGGTGGCTATGTATTATATATATAATACAGAATATATAACAGTGTGATCAATACCCAATAATTTCTAATAGAGAACATTGAGATGTATTAATAATGTTGTATATGATATATTATTATATTAATAAGTATGGTATTATTTTATTATATTTGTATGTATTTAAACCTATTTTTATATATTATATTGATATATAGTTAATACATTCCAGAGGAAGGTGTCCCTGCCCATAACAAGGGGTTGGCCTGGATGGTCTTTAATGTCCCTCCCAACCCACTCCATCCCAGGATTCTGTGATTTATTGTCCATTTTTACCTCCTTCTGTACTTTTAACAAGCAGGGAGGGTGGGCACCATGGGGTGAACAAACCCCCCCAACTCCCCAAATTCCCCCAAACCCTCAGGAGCCCCGGGATGATTTCTGGCCCCGTGCCCCACCCCGCAGCCCCTCGGGCTGAGCAAACAGACTCATTGTGCTGAAGCTGCTGAGCCATCACCCCAAATCCTCCCCGAAACTGCAGCGGTGTTGACAAAAGCCTTTTGACACAGCAGAGCCCCCCTGGCCGGCAGCCGCGGCCGTGGCATCCCTGTGTCAGCGATTCCTCCCCGCTGGAAGGTGCCAGGCCTGACCCCCACCCCCCTTCCAAACCCTGCGCTTCAAAAATGAAAATCAGCCTTGGTTAGTTTAATTTGCCTCTTTTTCTGCTCCTCCTGCTATCGGGGTTATTTTAAAGAAAGCACAGAGATGTGTCCCCCTTCCAGCTGCTGGAAACACCACAAAGCTGGGTGGCAAATCCCACAAAAATCCTGACACGAGGATTTTCCCTTCCTATTTCCCCCCCTCTCTACTTCCCCGAACTCAGGGATCACCAGCCGGGGAAAATCCCAGCGCTGGAGCATCCCAGGGCTCCTCTCCCCATCCCGAACTCCAGCTCAGGTTCGTGCCAAACCCGTTTAATTTTCGCCTCGCTCCGCACCCAATTCCTTCTCTTTTCAGCCCACAAATCCAAGGGTGCTGCTCTTACCGCGGCCGGGCGCGCTGCTGGCTCCTCCCGCCTGTGCCCGCCAGGCGCGGCTGTGCCCGGAGCGCTCCCGGTGGGATCAGGGCAAGTCCTGCCCCTCCTGCGCGGGGAGGGCGGGCTGAGCTCCGGGACGCGAAACAAAACCCCAAAACAAGCCCGGGTTGAACTTTTGGGAGAGAAATATCCCGAGGATGGAGCTGCCGACCACCGTGCCTGGGGATGAATAATCCCCAAGGGCTGGAGAAGCCCTAAAGCAGCCCAGTATTCCTCAGAAATCCTCCAGAAATTTCGATGTGAGTCTGTAAATCTGGAAGGTGAGAGCGTTTCTCCTTGGGAAACTTCTCCACTGGGGTTCAGGCAGGTTTTACTCTTTTCCCTCATCTCATTTTTGCTCATTTCCATGGCATTTCTATCCAAAAAAAGTGATATATTTTGGACAAGCCAGGCTCTGACTCGAGGTTTCATTCTGCATGAAGTTGCTACATATTTTATTTTATTTTATTTCCTTGTTAATCCACGCAGCAGTGCCACAATCATCCTTCAAACACATCAAAAGCTCCTCTCGCTGTACAACACTTTCCCAAACATGAGTTAAAGGTGGAAAAGGTACCATTAAAATTAAAAAAAAAAAAAGTTACAAAGATGCATTCCAAAAACTCAAAGGGAGGGGGAGAAAGTCAGAGGTTTAGTTCACATCGAGGTATAAAATGGATATTGCTGGTTTAGCCTGGGAGGAAAGAGGTTTTTCCAGCTCGTGGTGGTGATGGAGCCAGTCTGGTCCTGGTTTCACCAGGATAATTTGCTGGCACTGCTGGAAAATGGATTTGGAAAATAAAATCCTCTTTATTTCTGCCTCCCCCACCTCCTGCCTCCCCTCCTTTCCCGTCCAGCATCCCTCGAGATGCTCGAGGCCCTCGGCCATCCCTGCGAGTGCTATTTGGCATTTACAGCTACCAGAGAGGTTTGACATCGTGGTTTCCTTAAAAATCCCTAAATATTAGTGCAAATTAGAGCAGGGGAGGAGGGGGGTGTGCCACCAGATGCAGGTTTGGGGAAGGCACTGGAAAAAATGGGATTTTCTCCTGTGCTGGAAATCCACCTGTGAGCCCTCAGGTCAGGGTTAAACCCTCCCCGAAAATCTCAGCCAACCCTTTGGATTTACAAAATCCTCCCAACACCTGTGAATTATTGCAGTAGGAATGTGCTTTTCACTAAAAAAAGAGGAATTTTTTGTGCTCTCTTGCTGCCGAGCAGCAGATCCTCCACCACGTTGGGCATTTCCAACCTGAGCCCCCAAAATTCCAGCTCTGGAATGCTGGCAGCCCTTGCTCAGCCCCGGCCTCACCTTTCTGCTGCTCACAGATTTCTTCTTTTTTTCTTTTCTTTTTTTGTTTTTTTTCCCTGTGTTTCCCAGGGATTTGAGGTTTTGGCTGAAGCTGCCACCAGCGGAGCTTTCCTGGGAAGAGCCCCCCGAGGGTTGTGCAGGGGTGGAGGGGAGGTGGAGGGGGGTGGGCTCGGGGCTGGGGCCATCCAGGTGGGCACCGGGAGCGTTTCGGGGTTTGGTGCAGCACAGCCCCTGGCTCACATCGCCGTCGGGCCCTCCGAGATCTCCTCCAGCCTCTGCTCGATCATCAGCCGCAGGATGGAGTACCTGGGAAGGAAATGGGATTTTTCAGCATCCAAGAAAACCCTGGAATGATGCAAAGCCCACACTGGGGAGGCAGAGCTATGCAAATGAATTTTTTGGGACCAAGCAGCCCCCCAGGAATGTTCCTCCCTCCCTGCATCTGCCCAGCCCCACGTACTTGTGCTTCAGCTTCTTCACTTCCCGATCCTCCTCCTCCTCCAGCTTCTGGATGAAGCTCCTGAGGATGGGCATCTCGAATTTGATGTACTGGGCAACCTGGGTGGGAGAGGAACAGCAGGAAATGGTGAAGAGGTGAAGAACTGACCCTCCCTTCCCCCATCCTCTCCTTAGACTTAACCAAGGATCCCAAAATTTTGCAGCAAACCCTTAAAAATTATGTTTGTGACCATCAGCTTATGCAAGCAAGCAAGTACCAGATAATTACTGGAAAAAGATCTGCCTAAGGCTTGTTTGTTTTAATTTATTTTAATTTAAACCCACTGGCTGCGAGAGGTGGCTCTGCTTGAGTGTCCCCAGAGGCTCGGAGCTACTGAAGTCCAAATTCACCCCAGAAGTGCCTGGAGCGAGCCGGGATTTCAGAGCCGGCAGGTGGCACAAGGGAGCCGCTCCCAGCCGGCTGGAAAACACCGATTCCGCTGTGCCGTGACCAGACTGGGGCTGGCACAGCAGGGCTGGGGGCGGCTGCTCCATCTGGGAGCTCTTGGAACAGAGCAAGGACTCCATGGAGAGTTTCCATGGAGAGACACAGGAGCAGAGCAGCTCCTGCAGCCCCAGCAGGGTCTGTTCATCGGGGATGAATTCTGCTTTATGGGGGCGGAGAGGGGCTGGGATGGAATTCCCAGAGAAGCTGTGGCTGCCCCTGGAGCCCTGGCAGTGCCCAAGGCCGGGCTGGACGGGGCTGGGAGCAGCCTGGGACACTGGGAGGTGACCCTGGCAGGGCAGGGGTGGCACTGGGTGGCTGTGGGAACTGACAGTGCTCAGATTTCAGGCTTCAGGCACTCTGTGTGAAAGGCAAGCCAGCGGCTCTCTCATTCTGGCCTGGGAAAATCCTAAGGAGGAACCCAAACAATCCTTGGGAGGTGAAAAACCATTGGCAGGTGGTGTTTGTCTAAATTGTTTACCGGCAAAGACGTTTACAAAGAGGTGCAGGCTCTGAATGACCAGTCACAGTCACTGCACCCAAGTGCTGTGTAAAAGGAGGGTTTGAAGAATAAAGATCGCTCTCACTTGCTAGATAAGCTGGCAGTCATGTAATTAATAATTCAAACAATGACAGATGGGGTTTAAGGTCCCTTCCAACCCAACCCATGATCCTGTGCTCCCCCGGCTTTTCCCAAGCCCACCCGGGGGTGACACTCACGTCGTAGGTGACCTCTTCCACCTGGTCCTTCTCCATGAGGAACACCTTGGACACCTGCTCGCAGGGGCCCTGCAGGATGCGCGCCAGCAGGGGGAAATCGCTGCCGCGCAGCTTCTGCTTCTCTGCAACGCCACAACCGCGGGGCTGGCACCGGGGCTGGCACCGGGGCTGGCACCGGGGCTGGCACCAGGGCTGGCACCAGGGCTGGCACCGGGGCTGGCACCGGGGCAGCGCCAGGGCCAGGCAGCAGCGCCACGGGATGTGGGGCACTCCTGCCCAGGGATTTGGGGCACTCACATCCAGGGATTTGGGGTGCTCCTGACCAGGGATTTGGGGCACTCACATCCAGGGGTTTGGGGCACTCCTGGCCAGGGATTTGGGACACTCACATCCAGGGGTTTGAGGCACTCATGTCCAGGGATTTGGGGCACTCACATCCAGGGATTTGGGGCGCTCACATCCAGGGATTTCGGGTGCTCCTGCCCAGGGGGTTTGGGTATCTCCCATCCAGGGATTTGGGGCTCTCACATCCAGGGATTTAGGGCACTCCTGGCCAGGGATTTGGGGCTCTCCTGGCCAGAGGGGTTTGAGCCACTCATGTCCAGACATTTGGGGCACTCATGTGGGGATTTGGGGTGCTCCTGGCTGGGGTGTTTAAGTATCTTACATCAAGGGGGTTTGGGGCACTCACAATCCAGGGGATTTGGGGGGCACTGACATCTGGGGATTTTGGGCACTCACACCCAGGGGGATTGAGGCTCTCATACCCAGGGGATTTGGGGCACTCCCGTCTTGGGGAGGGGTTTGGAGCACTCCCATCTGGGGATTTGGGGCACTCGTGCCTGGGAGTTTGTGACACTCATATCTAGGGGTTTGTGACATTCTTATCCAGGGGTTTCTGACACTCTCATCCAGGGGTTTCTGACACTCTCATCCAGGAGATTTGGGACTCTCCCATCCAGGGGTTTGGGGCACTCATGTCTGGAGGTTTGTGACACTCTCATCCAGGGGTTTGTGACACTCTCATCCAGGAGATTTGGGACTCTCCCATCCAGGGGTTTGGGGCACTCATGCCCAGGATAATTCGGGGCACTCCCATCTGGGGTAATTTGGGGCGCTCACCTCCACTCGTGTGCACCATGTAGAGAGCAAACTCCTCGGCAGAGTTCTCAATCTGGGGGGAGACACAAAGCTCTGCTAAAGGGACAGGTTCTGCCCTGGTGTACCTTATAGATATATAGGGTATAGATTACATATATACATGCACACACACACGTGTGTGTATATATACACATATACATTATATATAATCTGAATGCAGATTTTAGGTATATTATATAGATTTCATCTATAATAGAAACATTTATGTATAATATAAAGATTTACATATCATATAAAAATATATGAATATATGTGTATATATAGTATATATACATATATTTATATATCATATAAAATATATGAATATATGTATATATATAGTATATATACATATATATTCAGATATATACATACCTGAATATATATATAATCTGAATGCAGATTATATATATAATGTAAAGAGTATATATATAATGTAAAGAGTATACATAAAAATATAAAGATTTTCATACAAAATTTAATATCTATAATCTGGATGCAAATTACATATATACGATATAAAGATTTTTAATATATATGTGTGTGTATATATATAAACAGAATGCATATTTTATATATGCAATACATTAAAATATATATAACAAAAACATATATATAAAATATAAAGTATAGAGTATAAAATATAAAATATAAAACATAGAATATAAAATATAAAATAATATAAAATATACATATATTTGTATAAATATTGTTATATTTATACACTATATTTATAAAATGTTTATATTTTATATAACATGCATTGGGAGCAGGCCAGGGGGTGGTGCCCGTACCTTGAATTTGTTCAGCAGCAGTTTGAGCACCTGCGGCGTGGTCATGGTGCTGTTGATGCGCACGTTGGTGACGGAGCCGTAGGCGGGCGTGAACACCGAGGTCTGCGGGGCACAGACACGGTCGGGAGCCGTGCCCGGGTCCCCCCAGTCCCCCCGGTCCCCCCGGTCCCCCCGGGCTCACCTTGTGGTTGTAGAAGTGGCCGTTGATGGAGAAGCGGTGCCGGCGCAGCCGCCGCTGCTCCCCGGGCGTGCGGGCGCTGCCGCGGGGCCGGACCCCGACATCGCTGCGGGTCCGCATCAGCTGCGGGGCCTCCTCCGCCGGCCTGGGGGCTGCAAAACACCCGTGGGACCTCGGGCAGGGGGCTGGGGGCGGTGGGAAGAGCCCTGGTCCTGCTCTGGAGCTCCAGGAGCGTTCTCCAAATGCTCCCAGGGATGCACAGATCGGGACAAGGGGGAACTGCCCACGGTTCTCCTCTGGAGCTCCAGGAGCGTTTGGGGAACGCTCCCAGGGATGCACAGATCGGGACAAGGGGGAACTGCCCACGGTTCTCCTCTGGAGCTCCAGGAGCGTTCTCGAAATGCTCCCAGGGATGCACAGATCGGGACAAGGGGGAACTGCCCTGGTCCTGCTCTGGAGTTTTTGGGTGACGCTCCCAGGGATGCACAGATCGGACAAGGGGAACTGCCCACGGTTCTCCTCTGGAGCTCCAGCAGCGTTTGGGGAACGCTCCCAGGGATGCACAGATTGGGACAAGGGGGAACTGCCCTGGTTCTCCTCTGGAGCTTTTGGGTGACGCTCCCAGCACAGCGTGTCACGGGAGCTGGGTCAAAGATCCTTGTGGTCCCTTCCCGCTCTGTGATTCCAGAATTTTCCTGCTGCTAAACAGCCACTGGGAGTCCCCACTCGGATGCAGAAATCCTCACCCCAGGAACAAACTTCTCACTCCTGCAAACCTCCCAGGACACGTTTTACCCACAGCAACTGGTTTGTTCTCCCCCAGCTCCTGAGGAAGGTCATTAATGCAGAATTAACTGCCTAAATCCATGCTGCTACCTGGATAAAACCCCTCCTCCTGGGAACTCGAGCATCTTCTCTCTCTTTTCCATAATTTAACTTTCTCTGTTCTCCTTCCCTTTAATGAGAGCAGAAAATGAGGGCAGAGCCTCAGATCTCTGCATGACAACTGGCCTGGATCCAGATTATTATAAACCAGCTCTTCATCCATTTTTAATGAACCTCTCAGGCTCCAGCTCCGGGTGTTTTAATTCAAAGCATGTCTGCAGCATGGAGAAATCTCCAGCAGGAGCTGCTCCAGCTGCACAGACTGTGACCGAGCACTCCGAGGAGCTGTGCACGCACACCAGGCACTGATTTTTACTGATTTTAGGGGAAAATGTAATAAAGAGCTATTTTTTCTTCTGTGCTGGCAGAGGATTGGGGCCATAAAGCTGAGGGGAATCGTGGTGGGGCGACGTGGGGTGGGCACTGCCCGGGAAAGATTTAATTAAGGGGGGAAAGTGTGAGTGGGGAGAGCAAAAAGAAAAAAGGAAAAAGTTGGAGGATCACGGATGGGGGTTCGTGGTTCAAGTATTGCAAGGGCTCAGCTCCTCTCAAAAGGATGAGCTCATCCTTTCTTTATCCCCCAATCCCAAAAACCAGAATATCTGCCAGAGCTGAAGGAGCAGAACGGATCCGGCAGGTTTTCCCTGCGGGAATTCCCGCTGGGACAGCCCGTGTCCCCAAGGGGTTAACGAGGCTGCGGCCAAGCTCTTCCCCCTCCGCAGAGGAGGAACCGGGAGGGACAAACACGGGACAAACAGCGGTGACTTCCCCATGGTAACGCTCCCAGTGCTCCCATTCTTCTTCCCCAAACGCGGAGCCTCCGGGAAGGGGAAGCTCCAACATCCTCCTTCTTTCTCCTCCTTTTCCCTGCAGTCCCACGAGGGATCTCTGCCCCATCCCCCCCGTTCATTTCCGAGCTCCACCACATCTCACTGCTGCCCCTTCCCCGAGAAAAAACCCTCGGGAACCGGGGAATCGTTGAGGTTGGAAAAGACCTTTGAGATCATCGAGTTTTGGGCCATCCGGGAAAAGCCTAATAAAACAATTCCAGGTGCTTTGGGAGTGGCTGAGCTGGAGCAGGATGGGAAACTGAGTCTGGAGTTAGGGACAAAGCCTGGTTTGTGTTTTCCTGAAGGAAACCAGAGAATGAGGCAGGGGCTCCTGAGCACGGAGGAGGAGGAGGCGAGCCCGGCTCACCTGCGCCGTTCCCGGGGCTCTCCGTGCCGGGCGCGGTGTCTCCATCGGCCACCGGGATGTCCGGCAGGGTGCTGGGCTTCAGCACGGACCTGGGGGGACACGGGGGCTGTGGGTGCCCTGCCCGTGGGTGCCCTGCCCGTGGGTGCCCTGCCCGTGGGTGCCCTGTGCGTGTGCAAGGCCACGGAGGGAGTGACAATCCAGGGAACACACACACAGACAGCCCCCAAAACACACAGCCCCAAAAACACATAGCACCAAAAAAACACAACCCCAAAAACACACAGCCCCAAAAATACAAAGCCCCCAAAAACACAGCCAGCCCCAAAACACACAGCCCCAAAACTACACAACCCCAAAAATACAAAGCCCCCAAAAACACACAGCCCCAAGAATACACAGCCCCAAAAATACACAACTCCAAAAACACCCCAAAAACACACAGCCCCAAAAATACATAGCACCAAAAACACTCCAAAAACACACAGCCCCAAAAATACACAACCCCCAAAACACACAGCCCCAAAAACACACAACTCCAAAAACACACAACTCCAAAAACACACAGCCCCAAAAATACATAGAACCAAAAAAACACAACCCCAAAAACACACAGCCCCTAAATCACACAGCCCCAAAAACACACAACTCCAAAAACACCCCAAAACACATAGCCCCAAAAACACACAACCCCAAAAACACACAGCCCCAAAAATACAAAGCCCCCAAAAACACACAACCCCAAAAACACACAGCCCCAAAACCACACAGCCCCAAAACACACAGCCCCAAAACACACAGCCCCCCAAAACACACAACCCCAAAAGCGCACAACCCCAAAAACGCACAACCCCAAAAACAGAACCCACAGCCCCTCATCTCCCCTTGCTGCTGATTCCAGCCGGGACAAAAACCCTGGAGGAGGCAGCTGGGGGTGCAACCAGCAAGCCCTGACTGGCTGGAGTGGGGGTAGGGGGGAGTTTTGGGGGGTACCTGCATTTTTGGGAGCTGTGTGTTTTTGGGGCTGTGTATTTTTGGGGTTGGTGTGTGTGTTTTGGGGCTGTCTGTGGTTTTGGGGCTGTGTATTTTTGTGACTGTCTATGTGTGGTTTTGTGGCTGTCCGTGGTTTTGGGGCTCTCTGCCTGTTTTGGGGGGCTGAATGTTTTGGGGCTGAGTGTGTTTTTGGGGGTGCCTGTTTGTTTTGGGAGCTGTGTGTTTTTGGGGTTGTGTGTATGTGTTTTTGGGGCTGTCTGTGTTTTTGGGGGCTGTGTATTTTTGTGACTGTCTGTGTGTGTTTTTGGGGCTGTCTCTGTGTGGTTTTGTGACTGTCCGTGGTTTTGGGGCTCTCTGTCTGTTTTGGGGGCTGGAAGTTTTGGGGGCTGTGTGTTTTTTTGGGGCTCTGTGTGTGTTTTTGTCATTGTCTGTGTGTGTTTTGGGGCTGGCTGTGGTTTTGGGGCTCTCTGCCTGGTTTTGGGGCTGTGTGTGGTTTTGGGGCTGTCTCTGTGTGTTTTTGGGGCTGTGTGTGTTTTGTGACTGTCTGTATGTGTTTTTGAGGCTGTCTCTGTGGTTTTGGGGCTCTCTGCCTGGTTTTGGGGCTGAGTGTGGTTTTGGGGGTGCTTGTGTGTTTTTGGGGCTGTGTGTTTTTGGGGTTGGTATCTGTGTTTTGGAGCTGTGTGTTTTTTGGGGCTGTGTGTGTTTTGTGGCTCTCTGTGTGTTTTCGGGGCTGTCTGTCTGTGGTTTTGGGGCTCTCTGCCTGGTTTTGGGGCTGTCTGTGTGTATTTTTGGGGTTGGCATGTGTGTTTTGGGGCTGTGTGTGTTTTATGACTGTCCATGTGTGTTTTTGGGGCTGTCTGTCCGTGGTTTTGGGGCTCTCTCCCTGTTTTTGGGGCTGAATGTTTTGGGGCTGAGTGTGCTTTTGGGGCTGCCCCCCTGGTTTTGGGGTGCCCCCCTGTTTTGGGGGCTGTCCCCCTGTTTTTGGGGCTGCCCCCCTGTTTCTGGGGCTGCCTGTGCCCCGCACTCACCCGTGGGCGCCCAGGTTGCAGCCCGAGTGCCAGGAGGAGGAGGAGGGCGGCGGGCGGATGCGCTGGTTGTCGTCCTGCATCTGCAGGCGGATGGGGCGGCGCAGCCCCCACGAGATGTTCAGCAGCCCCTCCACGATCAGCTCCCCTTCCTCCTGCGGCACACACAGAACCACAGAAAATGTGGGTGTGGAAAGACCTCAAAGCCCCCAGTGCCCACCCCACGCCCCCAGATCCCTGTGACTTCTTGGGGTCGGTCCTGCTCCTGGGGCTGGGAAGGGGCAGATCCTCCCTGCTGGGAGCTGTGCTGAGGGAAATGGGGACTGGGGACAGCCGGGGTGGCTTCACTGGGACAAACCATGGAACACTGGGTGACCCTGTGGGATGGGGGAGCTGCCATCACCCACCCGGACCTGGGCAGTGCCCACAGGACATGGAACGTGGGGTGGGAGGGACCTCGGAGACCAAGTCCATCTCCTCTGGGAGGATCCACCAGATCCAGTCCCTCCAGTTCAGAGTCCAAGGACGGGGCTTGGAGCACCCTGGGGTGCAGGAGGTGTCCGTACCCACGGCAGGGTTTGGAATGAGATCATCCTCAAGGTCCCCTCCAGTCCAAACTGTTCCATTTTCAGATGGGATTTTGGGAAGGAATTCCTGGCTGGGATGGGATTCCCAGAGGAGCTGTGGATCCCTGGGGGTGTCCAAGGCCAGGCTGGAGCTCCCTGGACCGGTGGAAGTTGTCCCTTCCCACGGCAGGGGTGGGACAGGATCAATTTAAGGCCCCTTCCCACCCAAACCATTCCACAATTCCCTGATTTTCTGTCTCGATCCCATCCGTGTTCCCTGCCAGGGCATTTCTCACCTCCCGGTGCCGCAGCTGCAGGTTCTGCCCCTCGTAGTAGATGTTGTAGGTCTTCAGGTGCAGGAGCAGCTCATTCCTGGGGAAAAAACAGGAAAAAACGGGGAAAAAACGGGGAAAAAACGGGGAAAAAACGGGGAAAAAGGTGCTGAGAGGGGTTTGGGGAAGGGGGAGATGCTGCAGGCACCACCCAGAGACTCCTGCACTGCCCGGGGAGAGCAGGAATTGCTTCCCTGGCTGTGAACCCGCTGTGCTGCTGGAGACCCAAAAATTGCTTTATTGGAGGCAGATTTGGGTCTTTTGCCTCCTCCAGACCTCCCTTATTGAAGGTTTTTTGCTGGGGGTCCAACATTTTGCACCCACAATTAGGGGGAGAGGCTCTCCGTGGCTTTGTCCCCCATAAATCTTCCAAGAAATCACAAGAAACCCCATCAGAGCTCTGTCACGAGGCTGAGGAATAAATCACTTTTCTGGGGGTCACACTGGAGTCACAAGTGATCACGCTGCCCTCCTCGAGCTCAGAACAAAGCTCCGAGCCCTGCTCCGGGGGCAAATTTGTGATGAAAATAAAGATAAAAACAAGCACAAAAATCGAGGCAAAATACATTTTAAAAAGTGAAAATACAGACATATATATGAAAATAAAATATATAATGAAAATAAAAATAAAATAAATAATCGACAGCAGTAAAAATTATTGAAAAATAAGAAGCCCAGGCACAAATCACAGGACACGACAGCTCCGGGGTTATTCCAGCAAAGCCCATTTTTTATGGGAGTTTAGAGAGCATTTGGCCACACTCCTAAAGAAAACTCCAGAATTCCACCAATAACTGTTTTCTTGTTAAGAAAATTGCCTTTTTTTCACCCAGAATGGCTTTGCCTTTCCAAAACCCTCTGAACTGAGTTAAACCCAGGGTCGTTCCCATCCTTGCAGCTCAAAGAATTATTGTGTGTTATGAGTTATATATTGTATTTATATTGTTAAATATTGCTATATATTGTTATATGTTAGATTTATTACAAATATATATTGTATATATTTATCTCAAAGAATTATTGTGTGTTATAGGTCATGGATAATGAGTTATATATTGTATTTATAATGTTATATACTGTTGTATATTATTGCATATATAATATATATTGTATATATTGTATATAATATCTATAATATATATAGTTAATATATAAAATACATAGTATATATAATTATATAGATTGTATATTATATATGGTTATGTATTGCTATATATTGCTTTATATTGTTAAATATACATTAAATATTTTATATATATAAATATATATATATAATATTACATATTTTTATCTCAAAGAAATATTGTATGTTATAGATCATAGCTAATATTTTATACATTGCATTTATAATGTTATATATTGTGTTTATAACGCTGTATATTGTTAGATATTGTTATATGCTGTTATATATTGTTGTATAATATAATTATACATATAATATAATTATATGTATATATATATACATATATATGTATATATATTTTTATATATATACATATATAAATATATATATACATAGACATATAATATAATAATATTGATAGATATTGGTATATATTAGTATATATTGTTAGATATTGTTACATGTTTTTATATATTGGTAGATATTGTTATATGTTTTTGTATATGGGTATATATTGTTGGACATTGTTATATATTTTTATACATTGGTAGATATTGTTAGATATTATATGTTTTTATACATTGGTATATATTGTTAGATATTGCTATATATTTTTATACACTGGTATATATTGTTAGATACTGTGATATGCTTTTGTATATTGGTAGATATTGTTAGATATTGTGATATGTTTTTATACATTGGTATGTATTGTTGGATATTGCTATATATTTTTATATATTGGTAGATATTGTTGGATTTTGTCATATGTATTTATATCGGTAGATACTGTTATATGTTTTATATCGGTAGATATTGTTATATGTTTTATATTGTTGGATATTGTTAAATTGGTGGATATTGTTATATGTTTTATATTGGTAGATATTGTTATATGTTTTTATATTGATAGACACTGTTATATGTTTTATATTGATAGACACTGTTATATGTTTTATATTGATAGACACTGTTATATGTTTTATATTGTTATATGTTTTTATATCGGTAGATACTGTTACATGCTTTTATATTGATAGATACTGTTACATATCGGTGGATACTGTTATATATTTTATATCAGTTGATATTGTTACATATTTTTATATCGGTAGATACTGTTATATGTTTTATATTGGTAGATACTGTTATATGTTTTATATGGTAGATATTGCTATATGTTTTATATTGATAGATACTGTTATATGTTTTTATATTGGTAGATACTGTTATATGTTTTTATATTGATAGATACTGTTATATGTTTTTATATTGGTAGATACTGTTATATGTTTTTATATAGGTATTGTTATATGTTTTATATCGATAGATATTATCAGATACTGTGTATTTCAGTCACAGATAACACATCTCACACTCCATACCCGTTTCAGAGGTACCCATCACCCTCCCCATCCCCGGACACCTCAAACCCCCAAACCCCCCAAACCCCCGCTCCCCTTTCCCCTTTCCCCCTTTCCCCCTTTCCCCCTTTCCCCCTTTCCCCCTTTCCCCCTTTCCCCCTTTCCTCCGCTCCCCTTTCCATCACCCTCCCCATCCCTGCACACCCCAAACCCCCCAAACCCCGCTCCCCTTTCCCCCTTTCCTCCGCTCCCCTTTCCCCCTTTCCCCTTTCCCCCTTTCCCCCTTTCCCCCTTTCCCCTTTCCCCTTTCCCCCTTTCCTCCGCTCCCCTTTCCCCCTTTCCCCTTTCCCCTTTCCCCTTTCCCCTTTCCCCTTTCCCCCTTTCCCCTTTCCCCTTTCCCCTTTCCCCCTTTCCCCCTTTCCCCTTTCCCCTTTCCCCCTTTCCCCTTTCCCCTTTCCCCTTTCCCCTTTCCCCCTTTCCCCCTTTCCCCCTTTCCCCCTTTCCCCCTTTCCCCTTTCCCCCTTTCCCCTTTCCCCTTTCCCCTTTCCCCCTTTCCCCCTTTCCCCCTTTCCCCTTTCCCCTTTCCCCTTTCCCCCTTTCCCCTTTCCCCCTTTCCCCTTTCCCCCTTTCCCCCTTTCCCCCTTTCCCCTTTCCCCCTTTCCCCTTTCCCCTTTCCCCCTTTCCCCCGGCCGTACCTGGAGATGAATTTGTCCTTCCCGCAGGGCACCGCGTCCCCTCCGCCGAGCTCCATCCCGGGGCATGGGAGCCGAGCTGCGGGAGGGACCGGAGGGGCTCAGGGGAGCCGCCCAAACCCGCATCCCGCCCCTCCCCCGGGGAATGGGGAAATAAAAATAAAAACTAAAATTAAAATTTAAAAAAAATTAAAATTAAAATTAAAAATAAAAATAAAAGTAAAAGTAAAAATAAAAATAAAAGTAAAAAGAAAAAACAAAACAAAAACCAATTAAAATTAAATAAAATAAATAAATAAAAAAAATAAAAATAATAAAAATGTAAAAATAAAAGTAAAAGTAAAAATAAAATAAAATAAATAAATAAAAATTAAAATAATAAAGATAAAATAAAATAAAATAAAATAAAATAAAATAAAATAAAATAAAATAAAATAAAATAAAAATAAAAATTAAAATAAACCCTCCCCCGGCGCTGGAAAGGGCCCCGGAGGTGCGGGCGGAGCTCGGTGCGGCCCCTCCGGGGAAGGCGGTGGCAAAAGAGGGAGATCAGATAAGGGCAGAGGCGCCGCGAGCTCACTGAAAATTTAATCCCCGCCGAGATATCCTTACGCTAAATTTGCATTTGGAGCATCCGCGGGTGTCCCAGCGACGCCAGAGCTGCGGGTGGGAGGGGGTTTAAGTGGGAATTGTTCCTTTTCTCTGATTATTTTACTCTTTTTTCATCCTACAGAACTTCAAACGGGCAGTTCTGGCTGCAGCTGCTGCTGCCTTGGGCCATCCCAAGCACCAGGGATGATTTCCCAAGCAGGCAGAGATGCTGGGCTGATCCTTCAGCTTTTTTTTATGATCCCAGATGGATTTTTGGGCCATTCAAATGCTTGGAAAATCCCCAAAATCCCACCCTGGGACAGGCCCTGGCTTAGATCTCGAGTGGGATTTTTGGATGCTGTGGAATGGAATCAAAACGGGGTTTGGGTGAAGCCCTTGGGATGCTCAGGGGTTCACAAGAGTTTGGAAATTGGGCGTCAAAGAGACCTCGGAATGTGGAACTGGGGTGGTTTTGAATGATGAGAAAAGGGCTTTGGGCTCCTGCTTTTCCTTGCATGAAATCCTAAAGAGGATTTCATTTTTCAGGGTCTTTCCCCTCCTTTCCCTTCTCCTAGAAAAGAAACTGAGGCATGGAAAAGCATTTGCTCTGCGAGTCGCTGTTTTCTTGCACATCCCACTTTGCCATGTGCTTCCTCCCTGTCCCCTGGGACAAAGAACATCTCCCTTTTCCTGAAAGAAAAACCCCAATTCCACCCCAAAATCCAGGTCAAGGCAGTAAAACCTGTCAGAGGATGAATCTAAATTGCTAAAATCTAAACTGCACGGCAGCGATCCCGGGGTTCCATCCCACACATTGGGATAAATTCCTGAAAAAATCTGATTTGCAACAGCAAAAATGTTCTGTGACAGGTCTGAAACCCCACGCGAGGCTGTGCTGGAGAGGAGGGGAAGGGCAGGAAATCAGCCCAGCCCAGCCCTGGGGCTCTGGGTCTGCCCCGAGAAAAAGCAGAAGAAAAAGTCGGCACAAAAAAATCGCGGAAGAGCTGACAAAGCCTTGGGTTTCCTGAGGAGCTGAGGAACTGCACGAGTATTTTGCTAAAATGGGGTAAAACCCAGCGAAATTTGGCAAAATGCAGCACCAACCCTCCTCATGCAGCAGCCACCTCTCCTGCACCCATCCATTCTCCCACAGGGAACAAACCCAGGAAAAATCTCATTTATCCATCAGAAATGGTACTGGGAGGGGATTTTACAGCTGGCTCATGGGTTTGGGATAAACCCGTGGGGTTTTTGGGGGCAGCTGCTGTGTGGGGCCCCAAATTCGGGGGTTCCCAGCTGTGAGGTGCAGGAATGAGCATCCTGCTCGTGGGTGTCCCCTGGCAAGGTCTGAAAAGCTCTGGGGATATTCTGAGAGGATTAAAGGACACGACTCTTGGCACGTGTGAAAATAGTGCTGAAAACACCAAAGTGAGTGAAAAAACCCTTCCTAGAGCAGCAAGAATACCAAAGTGAGTGAAAAAAACCTTCCTAGAGCAGCAAAAAATACCAAAGTGAGTGAAAAAAACCTTCCTAGAGCAGCAAAAAATACCAAAGTGAGTGAAAAAAACCCTTCCTAGAGCAGCAAGAATACCAAAGTGAATGAAAAAAACCTTCCTAGAGCAGCAAGAATACCAAAGTGAGTGAAAAAAACCTTCCTAGAGCAGCAAGAATACCAAAGTGAGTGAAAAAAACCTTCCTAGAGCAGCAAGAATACCAAAGTGAGTGAAAAAAACCTTCCTAGAGCAGCAAGAATACCAAAGTGAGTGAAAAAACCTTCCTAGAGCAGCAAAAAATACCAAAGTGAATGAAAAAAACCTTCCTAGAGCAGCAAGAATACCAAAGTAAATGAAAAAACCCTTTCTAGAGCAGCAAGAATACCAAAGTGAGTGGAAAAAGCCCTCCTAGAGCAGTGAGTGAAAAAAAAAACCTTCCTAGAGCAGCAAAAACACCAAAGTAAATGGAAAAAAACCTTTCTAGAGCAGCAAGAATACCAAAGTGAGTGAAAAAAACCTTCCTAGAGCAGCAAAAAATACCAAAGTGAGTGAAAAAAACCTTTCTAGAGCAGCAAGAATACCAAAGTGAGTGAAAAAACCTTCCTAGAGCAGCAAGAATACCAAAGTGAGTGCAAAAAACCTTCCTAGAGCAGCAAAAACACCAAAGTAAATGAAAAAAAACCTTTCTAGAGCAGCAAAAAATACCAAAGTGAATGAAAAAAAACCCTCCTAGAGCAGCAAGAATACCAAAGTGAGTGAAAAAACCCTTCCTAGAGCAACAAGAATACCAAAGTGAGTGCAAAAAACCTTCCTAGAGCAGCAAAAACACCAAAGTAAATGAAAAAAACCTTTCTAGAGCAGCAAAAAATACCAAAGTGAATGAAAAAAACCCTCCTAGAGCAGCAAAAGCACCAAAAAAAACCTTCCTGGAGCAGCCCAGGGTGGAGCCTTTGGTACCACTCGGAGCTTTGCTCAGAGCAGCCTGGTGATGCCCAGGGGTGAAGCCAAAGTCCCAATTCCCGGGAAGGGGACAGGGGGACGAGGTGCAGCCATAAAAAAGGGGCTGTTTTGGGCTGTTTTGGGCTGTTTTGGGGTGGCAGGGCAGCTCCAGCGCAGGTTCATCCTCCCGTGTGGAGGAGCCGTTTCCTGTTTACGCCCCGGCTCTGCCACCTTCGCCTCCGTCATCACATCCCCTTCCTAGCACTGAGGAAAGGGGCAAATTCTTCCTTTTTTGGGGCTGGAGAGAAGCAGGCTGGGAGTGGAGGGGAGAGGCAGCTCCTGGAGATTCCCCAGCAGAGCCAGGCACTGACCAGCCCCGCTCTCCTGCCATGGCTTTGGGAAAAGCCTGGAAATCGCCCAGATGGAAGCTCTGGCCAAGTGGAAGTTGCTCTGTTGCTCAACCGTGGCACTTTGGGGCCGTCTCCATTCCCGGCACCCCCGTGCCTCAGTTTCCCCTCGGAGCTGACGCGTTTCCGCCGTGCCCTGCCCAGCCTGGGCCTGTCCTGGGGCTTTGCAAAGATCAAACCCACGCCCAGGAGGATCCCGGCCCTCTCTGCCTCCCCTCGGCTGCTCCCAGGCCTGACTGACCCCACGGAGCCCGGACTGGTTCCCCTCCCTAAAAACAACCTCCCCAAGCCCTTCCCGCACCCCTGCAGCCCAACCCGCATTCACAGCCCCTCACAGCTCCTGCTGAGCTCCGGGAGACTCACAGCTCCAACAACAAAACAAGAAAAAAAGTGGCAATGCCCCCCAGCCCCACGATTCCAGCAGGAGAGCGATGTTCTCCCCTGCTCCTGCAAAGAAATCTGCCCTTTTGGGGGGCTTTGCAGCCTCGGTCCCACCCCTCCGCAGCACACGGGAAGCATCCCTGGCATCCCCGCCGGGGCGGGAGGCGCGGGTTTGGCGCAGCCGAGGGATTGTGGGAATATCCCGGATTGCGGGAATATCCCGGATTGCGGGAATATCCCGCTCCCCAGGGAGGCCGCGATGCTCCCGCCCGCGCCAGCCCGGGGCGCCTTTTAACCGGTCCAAGGGCGCTTCGATCCCGCCGCGCTCGGCAGCGAAGCATCACCCGGGCGCGATGGGACACAGCAAAGCATCACCCGGACACGATCGGACACAGCAAAACATCGCCCGGGGGCGATGGGACACAGCAAAGCATCACTCGGACACAGCAGAGCATCACCCGGACACGATCGGACACAGCAGAGCATCGCCCGGGGGCGGTGGAGCCCCAGAGCCGCTGCTCGGCGGAGCCCGGCGCGATCGGATACCGCGGCCGAGCGCTCACCGCGTCCCGCGGATCCTGCGCTGGAGCCGGCGCTGCCTCCGGCCCGGCCGCTACTCCTGGGCTGGGATTCGTGCCCCGCGTCCCGCTCGCATCCCTACGCGGGGAGGTGCGGCAGCTCCATTGTTTTCCAGCGCCGCTATTGTTCTGCAGCCCGGCTGCTCCGTCCTGGAAGGGGAGAGGGGAAGGAGGGAGCGCTGAGAGCGGCGGCAGAGCAGCCGGGGATGCCGGGGGGTTCCCGGGTCACTTGGGGACAGGCGGGGGGACCCAGTGGCCGCACTCAGGGTGAAGCCCTCCGGGAGGAGCCGGTGCCCGCCAGGGGCTCCTCGTGGGCCCCGGGACAGCGGCGGGCGGGTCCCGCCCGGGTGCGTCGGGACGAGAAGGTGCCGTGCCCGGGTGGAGCCGCGGGCGCTGCGGCTGCCCCGGCCCGGCGCGGAGGGCGATGCTGAGGGCGCTCGGGGGTGCTGAGGTGACACCCAGGGCTGCGGGCCGGGTCCCCCCCGCTCCCGGCGCTGAGCGCGGCTTTCGCCTCCGCCGGCCGCGGCTGCGGGGGGGCCGCGGCTCAGCCCCGGGGCCGCTCCCCCCGCAGGGGACGGGGATGGGGACAGAGGCCGGGAAGGGGACGGAGACGGGGATGAGGACGCCCCATCCCGCCCGCACTCACCCGGTGCCGGTGCCGGAGCCGCTCCGCTCGCAGCCGGTGCCCCGTGGGGCCGCCCCTGGGCGGGGCGCGGCCGGGGAGGGGCGCGGGCGGGCCGGGGGTGGCAGCGCCCCTCGCCCGCAGCCGGGGTCAGCCCGGAACCCGGACCCCAAGGACGTGCGGGCTCCGAGATCCCTCCGGGGTGCCAGGACTGGGCACCCAGAGGATCCGCCGCAGGAAGCCGGTTTGTCCCCGCCCGGAAATCCCGAGGGATGCTCCAGCAACACCCCCGGAACAGGTTCTGGATTCCCGAAGGACACCCTGGCTCCGCTCGGGTCCCACCTCAGGATCAGGGTCTGGAAGGATTCTCCATCCCTGGTGCCAGGACTGGAGTCCCGATGGATCCTGTCCCAATGGATGCCCCATCCCTGCTGTCACAACCAGGATCCCACAAGATGCTCCATTTCCGATGGCAGGAACAGGATCCCGGGGGATTCTACAACCCTGCTGCCAAGAGCAGAATCCCGAAGGAATCCCCATCCCACGCAGCCAGGCTGGAAATGCTCTCAGAATCAGCTCCAGCTTTGTCCAGAATTCTCAGAGGGAGGTTTTTGGGCTGCATCACACAGGCTGCAGCAGTTACTTCTGCCTTAAAAAGCCCCAAATCCTGCGATATCCCGTGCCAGAGCCATGCAGGCAGCGCAATTGGCAGTTCTGTTGTTGGGATGGGGCTGTGTGCTGTTCCCAGCCTCGGCCTTGGGATCCCACCCGGATCCAAAACCGCCCCCGAGAGGGGATGGAGGAGGAAATAAAATCAAATAAAATCAAATCTGCCTGGCAGCAGCAGCTGCAGCTGGGGGTCACATTTACCTCTGAGCCAGCACTCAGCACTCCCAGGATCGGGGTCCCATCCGTGCCCCAGGGACTGAGTTTGGGGAGAGTTTGGGGGAGTTCAGTATTCCACAGGAGCAGCGGCCGTGTCCCTCCTCCTTTGTCTCTCCTGACCTTTCCCACTGCTTTGTGGCTTCTCTGGGCTTTTTTTTCTTTTTAAGGAATTTGCCTAGAAACAGCCCACACGAAAGGAAAAAAAAAAACCCAAAACAAAGAAATAATCAAAGCAGCTGCTTGGGCCAAACAGGCGTCTCTGCAGGCACAGACTGGAGTGGGCCTTTCCCCCCTTATTTTCCTGGATTTCTGTGTAAAATATGAGAAGTTCCAGAGGAGCCATCTGGCTCAGGGAAGCACTGACTCAGCAAAAGTGAGTGAGGCTGGGTCAGGATTGATATTCCAGCAGCATCTCGAGGGCTGGCGGGGATGAGAGGCCCTTTGTGGTGGGAAGAGAGGACAATGGAGCCGGCCCCAAACCCCAGGGATTCGGCTTCAAACACAGGGAGAGCTTCCCCTGACCCTCAGCTCCTGGGGTGGATGCAAACAGAAAAATAAAAATAAATCCTGGGCTTGGGGTGAGCACCTGTGGGAGCACAGGGGTATCTCGGCTGCAGGATTTGGGTTAAATCCTGATTTTTGCCATGTCCTGCTCACTGCCATCAGTGCACAGGCCATGGGGGGCAGGCTGGAGCCTGTATGGGGGGATTTATTTACCAAATAAAAGGAATCTGACCCATTCCTGCCCTGTGAGGGCTCCCTGCAGCTGTGAGGCTGATGCTGCCTCCAAAGCAGGGTGAGCAAAGATCCAGGAGGAACCAAATCCACGGGGAAGGAGAGCAGAACTTCCACCCCTCCAGGCTGCTGAAAATCCCTCAGGAAAAGGCACAAAGGATGTTCCAGCACCTGTTCTGCAGGCTGAGTCAGCATCTCTGTGCTAAACACAGGGATCACAGCAGAAGCCTCTTAAACCTCAAGCTTGGATGGACTCACTCCTGCTGAGGACCTCAGCCAGGCCCTAGAATAAAGCACCAGCCCTAGAATTCTCCAATATTCAATTATTTCCCCCCAGACCATGCAAGCAGCCAAAATCCCTTCTTTCCTACCTTGGCAGCTTGTCACGATTTCAGCTTTAAGCCCCCTCAGCTGATTGCCAGTGAATACAGAGCAATATCCCGTGCTTGGATCTGTGTTGCTGTGGGAGCATCTGAGAGCTGTTAGCGAGCTCTGGGACACAGATGGGAAGAGATTGTGGCTCTGGAAAAGCCTCTCCTTGTCCCTGACCTGTGTGGGGGTGCTTGGGTTCTTCTGAAAATCCCCAAATTTGGAGATCCTGCCCAGGATCTGCCCGCCTTGGGTTGATGCTGGAGGAGAAAACACAATTATTGCCTGAGCTGTGACCCCGCAGCAGAGGGGATTAGCCAGGATTAGGATCAGGTTTTCATCATGGACCCAAACCTGGCGTGCTCAGAAGCCGCGGGCCCTGCTCCCAGCTGCTCCCTGGCTCTGATCCCACAGCTGCTCTCAGCCCCTCGCTGTGGATTTGGGTGAATTTTTGCTGTTTTCATTCCTGTCCCACTCCACCGCTGCTGGGCTCTCACCACATCCAGATTTGGGGAGGTGTCCCCGTGTCCCCAGAGCCAGGAGCAGCTCCCCTGGGGGCTGCAGACACCTGAGGGTGCTGGGTCCCCTCAGCCAGGTGTTCCCAGCTCCCAACCCCTCCCAGGCACTGCTGCTGGGATAAACCTGGGAATTCCAGGGGGAAACCTGGAGTTTGCCACTGGAGCTGTGGAGAAAGGAGGTCAATGAAGGGCTGGGGATGAGGGGAGGTGGTGACAGCCCAGGTGACACTCGGCTCCTTCATGCACACACAGGGGGACCTGGAGGAGCCCAGCTGAGAGCAGGGACAGGCAGGAATGAAGGATTTGGACAGGAATCACAGGAATGAGCAGCAAGCTGTGCCTCTCCCCCATAAATCCAGGAATTCCACGTGTCTGTGTGGTGGGAGCTGTGGGATGAGAGCTGGGAGCTCAGGAAGGCATTTGGGGGCATTGGGCAGCACCTGTGACAAAGACTCTGGGTCTTGCCATCACCTGGATTCTGAAGTTAATTATCCTTTGGGAAGAAATCAGTCAATTAGAGAGGAATTCCTGGCTGGGAGGGTGGGCAGGGGCTGGGATGGAATTCCCAGAGCAGCTGTGGCTGCCCCTGGAGCCCTGGCAGTGCCCAAGGCAAGGCTGGATCCCCTGGGACAGTGGGAGGTGTCCCTGGCATGGCAGGGGTGGCACTGGGTGGATTTAAGGTCCCTTCAACCCAAACCATTCCAGATCCTCTGATTCCATGATTCTCCACGAAAGGAACTGTGACAACCACACTGCCACACTGCATCTATGCCTGCATTTATTTATACTGAACAGCTTTAAAAATACAGAATAAAATAGCTTTATCTACTATTATTCACAACATCTGGTCCAAATATTACATTTTTAAATATTTAGTTGTTTAATGAAGCAATGTTAGAAAAAAAAGGAATAATAATTAAAAAAAAACTCTGTAAAAGAATTACACATCTTGAAACAAGAACAACAAAAAAAAATCAAACCATCCCTCCCCCCAAAGAAACTTTTGCTGTTGAACAAAAAAAGTTTTACAGCCAAAGTCAGTCACGAAAAGTCATGGAAAAAACAAAATTTATCCCCACCGCCTAAGAACAGTCAATAGTTTGTTATGCCAGAGGTTGTTCTAAACAGACAAATACAGGAATTATTTGGACTGGCAGCACGAGGATTGCCCAGGAAGGGCAGAGGCCACCCGAGCTCTCCCTGCCACCCTGGGTGTCACTGCACAGCCACAGCCCCGCGGGAATTCCAGCCAGGAATGCTCGGGGTGGCTCCAACACCGATCCCAACTCTCACCCAGCCCTGGGAT
This sequence comes from Prinia subflava, assembly GCF_021018805.1. Lineage (NCBI taxonomy): Eukaryota > Metazoa > Chordata > Aves > Passeriformes > Cisticolidae > Prinia > Prinia subflava. The sequence continues at coordinate 994,435 of NC_086278.1, read as the reverse complement.
CTCCCCCAAAAACAGAGAAACTGCACCAAGTGGGGCTTTGCTGCAAAAAATGAGTGACCCTCCACTGCCCCCGCTTCAAAAAATGAAAGGAAAGGGAAGAAAAAGAGCAGCTTTTGGCTGAAGAAGGCCACAGAGAAGCAAGGTGAAGGTGGTGCTGGTCTCACACAGGCGTTTCACACATCAACCCAGCGGTTCTGGCAAGCACAGGCTGCTGAGGGGGGGTGGAGGCATCCAAGGGCTCAGCAGACACCAGGCTCTGCCACCACGAGTGCCTGGGGTGCTGTTTGTACCCAAAATGACAGGATTTCCACACTTTTTGGGTGTAAGTGACGGGTCACACTCACTGGTGCTCCTCAGGGCGTCACTGAGGGTTTTTCTCCAATTCTGCCCCAGGAGCCCTGAGGACTCAGCAGGGAGGAAACAATAAAACCCTCCAGTTTTGGGTAGGAACACAAACATGGGTAAATAAAGTATACACAACCACTATAGATTCGTCAATGAAGAAATTCTACCATCACATGACATTGTCATGACACTCATACCACTCCCTCCCAGGAAAACCGCTGCCGTTATCCTGAGCGGAAATGTTATTTTCTTAATATATGGAAATAAAATACTGCAATATTCATGTACAAACCAAGTTGTCATATTTCAAGTCAGTATTAAAAGGCAATAAAAGCAAATTTTGGGTTGAAAAGGTTGAGCTTTCTGAGCGAGGTACGTGGTGAAGTCCCTCCAATATGACAATGTTAATCAGTCATAGCTGTCAGCTACGAAGCCTAAATTTCTATAGGCATAATTTGCAAGTAATTGCTTTAGAAAACGTGTTTCAACATGTCAGCAAGAACCCTTAATTTAACCTAAAAAAAAATACAAGAGAATATCAATTACAAAAATCCCAAGTAACTTTCTTTGTTTACACTGATACTATCTCTGATATGACAAAATGAGATTTCTACCATGAATATTTGCCCTTCCCTCTCAAAATTTGGTTGAAACTTCTCATCACCTCTTGACTCAACTCTCAGCTGCTGCCTTCCCTGGGTGGTTGGAGTTTGCCTGTTGGAAAGGCAGGAAAGGACAGAGAGGAAAAGCATTGCACTGGCAGTCAGGGTCCACCTGGATGTCCCCAGCACACACAACTCGTGTTTAAAGCTCCCTAAAACTGCAGCCTCCTCCTCTACCACCCCTGCCAGCAGCTTGGCACAGGCTCCCTGAAACCTCACAGCAGCCACTTGGGAAAGTGAGCAGGAAAAGGGGAGGTGGGAGAAGGATTTCAGGTCCAAAATCCCCCCTGCACCTGCACAAACCCAGGTGAACACGGGCATTTCCCCCATCTCCTCTGTGGGGGCTCCTCTTCCCACGGCTCCTGTGCCCACCTCAGCCCAGCCCCTCCTGCACACCCAGGTGTCCTTCCCCAGCCTGGGGCTCACCTTTAACCACCCACCCTGGAAAAGGTGAGGATTTGTCCCATTGACCAGCTGGGCTCCACACTGACCCTGACTCCAGCTGCTGCCCGTGGCCAGGGGCCAGCTGGGGCTGCTCTGCTCTCGGTGGGGGGAATGGGCAGGAGTCACAGAAAGAATTAAATCCAGCAGATAATTGGACTGCACGTGCTCGGAGAGTGCTGCAAGGAAGGAGGGGTGTTCTGCTCCAGGGAGGAGAGAGAATTGTCCTGGGGTTTGCTGCCCTGGGACTTGGAGTGTCTTGGGAATCACCATTAGAATGCACCCACATTTCTCCCAACAGGGTGAGAGACAAACTCTGCTCTAGTGCCTTCCTCTCTCTGGAGCTAGCTGGAAATCAAAAGCTTTTTCCTCCCTTCCTCCACTTTTACAGGATAACCAACTTTGGCATTGGACATCACCACAACCCCACCAGAGGTGGCTTTTGTTTTCCTTTCGGATGGGTATTTTTAACCCCTCCCTGTCTGCCACACACCTTTGGTTGCACAGAAAGCTGGGGAATTTGGAAGCTTCGTGCCACTGATCAGAAGTTCCCGCACCCAAACCGTGTGCAGGCGGGCATGGGAATCCAACACCTCAGTAGCTGGAGAGGAAACACTGAAAAATGAGCAAAAACGACTTTGTTTCACAGGCAAACCAACCTCGTCTACTACACAACGACTCTTCCGACCAGCTCTCGAGTCCAACTGACACCAAGACTGCAAACTACTGAAGGTTCCCCGAAGGAAGCAGGAACAAAGGCATGCTTGGACATGGGAAAAGCGGGATAAAACAGTTTCTGGAAACAGCCATGGCATGCTGAGAACGATATCCACGGAATCATTCCAACTCTACACTACTCAGTACTGATCCGTCAAGCTCTGTCCTTGCCCTCCCCACCCCAACCCGTCCATGCTTCAATAACCCAGAACAAATTCCCCTGGGAGCAGACTCAGAGAAAACAGAGTTCCTGTGCTCCTGTCCAGTAGTCAAACTTGGATAAATATATCAGGGGGTTACAGGAGCTACTGTTATGATTTTCCAGGAATACAAAACGCAAGCACCGTAGAGCATTACTGGCCTTGAAATTACATTACACAACATTTCCCTGATGATCTCCACAGCTGAAAATGCTTTTGGGGCCACACTGAAGTCTAAAACTAACTTGCAATAGTAAGAACATTAAACAGGAATAAAACTGTTAATCATGAATGCATGATGAGCGTGAACACCCACATAACAGCAGAGCTGAGACTATTCCAGGAAAAAAAAAGAGATATCTGAGTGGTGCCCTGATTGGACCCAATACCCGTGAAGCCACCCGGTGGGTGAGGCTGACAGGTCAGTGTCTCTGCTGTCCCAAACCCCCTTTCCAGTGGCAATCAGCCTCTGGAGAAGCCCCACAAAAGGAGAAGAGCCTTGTGCAGCATCAGCAAAAAAAAACCTGCTCAGGCCAAGCCAGGAGTGCCAGCAGCGTTCGGAGCATGTGGCTTTCCCTGCAAGGGAACAACTGTTAATTGCTTGGAGCTGCTCAGCTAATTAGCATTTCTGGCCAGGAAACATCGTGCTGGACACAGGCACTGAGCTGAAACGCAGCCCCCAGGTCCTGTCTGAGTTCAGGTTCCCAGCCCTGGAACACCCCAGGCTTGTGTGTCCGTAAGGAAACCCCAGGCACTGCGGGGAGCTGAGGGAATCCCAGGGGAAAGCAACGTTCAAAAATCAGAAATGCTGTCAATAAAGTAAGTGGCTGATGCAGCACTGTGCCAGCCAAGGCTGTCACGGTTTTCAAGGGCAAAGTTATTCCAGAAACTTCCTGTCTGAGCACTGGATGTGTCACTGAAATCAGAGATAATTCAGAATTAAACTCTCATGATTTGCGAGCATCAGCTGAGCCCGTTTTCCATGGAATGTGCAAATCACTGAGTGGCAGAACAGCATCTATGGGATTTGACATGATCAGAAGAAAATATTTTTCCTTTTCATTTTTTCCCCCTCCTCCTTCTCCAAGGTTCAGCTTTCCTGGCAGAACCAACACTGAGGGCTTCAATAAAATCACCATAAAACAAAAGGTTTGCAGCAGCACTTCCACACCTCCACCTAAACCCATTTAAAACCCACAGAGTTAGGTGCACAGCTCTCTACAACTTCCCAAAAATCAGTGGGATTTGCCCCAGAGACACTAGACCTGGCTCCCACCACCCACAGCAGGAAAAGCTTTTTTTTTTTTAATTTTCCTTTTTTTTTTTTTTTTTTTTTAATCCGTCTCAGCTCTGGTTCCAGAATTTAAATGCAGATATACAAAACATATATTTTAATGCTTCTTAATCAGCAAGAAACTGCAAATACATCTTTAACTACAACTAGATAATATAATTTCAGCTAAGGCTATACTGTAGCTTCTGAGTCTTCGTCTGAACTCCTGCAGTTACTGCTTTTCCTGAAGCCCTTCCACGTGTATCCCATGAAGGTGGGGCTGATGGGCAGGAAGCTGAAACATCTGTATTTTTTAATGAAGTTCATGCCAAAAGGCAGATCATACGTTTCCATGCCATCCAGGGATTTGCTTCCTTTACCAACCCCTTTCTTCCATTTCCGTATTCCCCTTTCTTCAGGGCTTCCTAGAAATCAAAATAAAAGGAGAAGAATAGAGAGCTCCTGTTCCTGTTCTGTTGCAAGGAATGATGCTGTTCTCGAGGGAATGCTGCTGCTGCTCCCAGGGAATGCTGCTGCTGCTCCCAGGGAATGCTGCTGCTGCTCCCAGGGAATGCTGCTGCTGCTCCCAGGGAATGCTGCTGCTCCCCAGGGAATGCTGCTGCTCCCAGGGAATGCTGCTGCTCCCCAGGGAATGCTGCTGCTGCTCCCAGGGAATGCTGCTGCTCCCAGGGAATGCTGCTGCTCCCCAGGGAATGCTGCTGCTCCCAGGGAATGCTGCTGCTGCTCCCAGGGAATGCTGCTGCTCCCCAGGGAATGCTGCTGCTCCCCAGGGAATGCTGCTGCTCCCAGGGAATGCTGCTGTTCCCCGGGAATGCTGCTGCTGCTCCCCGGGAATGCTGCTGCTCCCAGGGAATGCTGCTGCTCCCCAGGGAATGCTGCTGCTCCCAGGGAATGCTGCTGCTCCCAGGGAATGCTGCTGCTGCTCCCAGGGAATGCTGCTGCTCCCCAGGGAATGCTGCTGCTCCCCAGGGAATGCTGCTGCTCCCAGGGAATGCTGCTGTTCCCTGGGAATGCTGCTGCTGCTCCCCGGGAATGCTGCTGCTCCCTGGGAATGCTGCTGCTCCCCAGGGAATGCTGCTGCTCCCCAGGGAATGCTGCTGCTCGCAGGGAATGCTGCTGCTCCCAGGGAATGCTGCTGCTCCCAGGAAAAGCTGCTGCTCCCAAGGAATGCTGCTGCTCGCAGGGAATGTTTCTGGTCCCAGGGAATGCTGCTGCTCCCAGGGAATGTTTCTGGTCCCAGGGAATGCTGCTGCTCCCAGGGAATGCTGCTGCTCCCCAGGGAATGCTGCTGCTCCCAGGGAATGCTGCTGTTCCCCGGGAATGCTGCTGTTCCCCAGGGAATGCTGCTGTTCTCCAGGGAATGCTGCTGCTCCCAGGGAATGCTGCTGCTCCCAGGGAATGCTGCTGCTGCTCCCAGGGAATGCTGCTGCTCCCCAGGGAATGCTGCTGCTGCTCCCAGGGAATGCTGCTGCTGCTCCCAGGGAATGCTGCTGCTCCCCAGGGAATGCTGCTGCTCCCAGGGAATGCTGCTGCTGCTCCCAGGGAATGCTGCTGCTGCTCCCAGGGAATGCTGCTGCTCCCCAGGGAATGCTGCTGCTCCCAGGGAATGCTGCTGCTCCCAGGGAATGCTGCTGCTCTCAGGGAATGCTGCTGTTCCCCAGGGAATGCTGCTGCTCCCCAGGGAATGCTGCTGCTCCCAGGGAATGCTGCTGTTCCCCGGGAATGCTGCTGTTCCCCAGGGAATGCTGCTGCTCCCCAGGGAATGCTGCTGCTCCCCAGGGAATGCTGCTGCTCCCAGGGAATGCTGCTGCTCCCAGGGAATGCTGCTGCTCCCCAGGGAATGCTGCTGCTGCTCCCCAGGGAATGCTGCTGCTCCCAGGGCATGCTGCTGCTCCCAGGGAATGCTGCTGCTCCCCAGGGAATGCTGCTGCTCCCCAGGGAATGCTGCTGCTCCCCAGGGAATGCTGCTGCTCCCCAGGGAATGCTGCTGCTCCCCAGGGAATGCTGCTGCTGCTCCCAGGGAATGCTGCTGCTGCTCCCCAGGGAATGCTGCTGCTGCTCCCCAGGGAATGCTGCTGTTCTCAAGGGAATGCTGCTGCTCCCAGGAAATGTTTCTGGTCCCAGGGAATGCTGCTGCTCCCAGGGAATGCTGCTGCTCCCAGGAAATGTTTCTGGTCCCAGGGAATGCTGCTGCTCCCTGGGAATGCTGCTGCTCCCAGGAAAAGCTGCTGCTCCCAGGGAAAGGACAGGCTCACCTGGGATGGTGTTATCCAGGATGAAGGCGACGCAGCCCCCGACGAACATGGCTGTGGTGAGCAGGACGTTCAGCACCTGATCAATGCCTGCTATTCCTGCAGCAACAGGGAAAATGAGCTTGGGATTCTGGTCATCCATACCCTGCTGATTTACACCCAGCCCAAGCAGGAACACTTGTTCCTGAGTTCAGTGAGGGATTTGCTCAAAAAGGGCTCTGGAAGCCACGTGGGGATTGATGCAGAACCTTCCCCCAGTGCACCACCACGGGACATTGTTCCCAAAATGCAACTTCAGGAACTCTCAAAAATGTCACAAAACACCATTTTAGCTCCTACTGCAGACACAACTAATCTGAACTAAGCAGAAAATGATGAAATGGGAAATAGAAATGTTCAGAGTGTAAAATTGTGGGGACCGAAATAATTATTTTTATAATTTTTTACTTTTTAAAGGGCCAAGAATTCATAGCTGCAGTTATGGAGGAACACTGCATTAACCACATAAAGCTTGAAGGATTTGCTTTCCTAACCACTTACAGCAGGACAGATATGCCCTTAAATCCTGGTCTGAAGGCATAGTGGAAAGAAAAGTCAGTTAATATTTTGTTAAAAAAAAAAACCCAAACAAACTCAAAGCAGTGAAATATTTTCTTTGAGTCCATCTCTGGTGTCACACACTGGCATGAGCACTGCTGAGGGGAACATTAAAACAGAAAACCTTCCCACTGAACTCCTCAAAGCTACCATTCAATTAATCTGCAAAGGAATTCACTAAAATCAAAATTCACACTCAGAACAAGTCTGAGTGCCAAAAAGTTTCAATCCCCAAACTATTCCCCACCTTCCAAACTCTGCCTTGGTGTTTCCTCTTAATCTTTTAACATCAATTACAGCTCACATTCGCCCTTTCTGTTTTTCTTTCAGCCCAGTTGGGAACTGCCTCCTTCCATTGCTCTACAATTCACCCAGAGAAGGCAGGAAAGCTTCAGCTGTGTCCCACTGGAACATTCCCTGCACGTCTCAACCTCCCAAGGAATTCTCTGAACACACAGAGCTTGTGTGGAGCTACAGCCTTTACTGTCTGCATTGTTTGGGTTTTTCATCCATAATTTGGGTTTCCTCTTACTGATGCTGTGCACTGCTCCGTGCCTGGATGGATTTTCCATGTGAGCTCAAGGCACAAACGTTGATGTGAAGGAGCAGGAGGGCATACCTGTGACCAGGGGGTTCTGTTTGAGATAGCTCGGGAGGACGAGCCCGAAGAAAATGGAAAATCCGAGAACAAAGAGATTCCGAGAAGAATTCAGATCGATGAACTGGAGGTTGGACAGACCCACGGCCGTGATCATCCCTAAACACAGACAACACAGCTTTTAGACACGTCTTTCTCTTAAAAAATAAAGACAGCAAACCCCTCAGAAAGAGCAGAGAGGAGCACAAAGCCCCCTTACCGAAGAGGGTGCAGAAGAGAGCCCCCAGCACGGGGTCGGGCAGCGACGCGAAGAGAGCGCTGAACTTGCCCACCATGCCCAGCAGCAGCATGAAGGCTGCTCCGTACTGGATCACCCTGCGGCTGCCAACCTGCAGGAAAACAGCACAGGACACTGAGCTCTGCCCTCAGCCTCACTGCTGGGTTTGGGTTTGTTCTTCTGTTTCAATGTGAGCTCGCTCCCAGCTCCTGCTTTGTTTTGGTGCCACAGCTGCCCTGCAGCCGAGCTCAGCTTCTCTGCCTTGGGGCTGGGGAGCTCCAGGCCAGCCCTCAAAGCATCTGGAACTGCCACGATCACCAGGAAATGTGGTGAAACCCAGCCACGAGAGAGAGAGAGCAAAACAGGCAAACCACAGCCAGGAGAGATGGCAAATGGAAAAAATAAAAGAAATTCCGTGTGCTGCTGCCCTTGGACATGGGAGCAGATTAAACAGTTACCAGTCATGGGAAGGAGATACAGATTTTTAGACTTAGATTAGTGGCTGGTTTTGTGACATCCTCAGAGACCAGGGCTGAATGCAAATCAGGGCTGTGCTAACACTGAAACCAAGGGCCTGCACTTCCTTCCCAGTTTTATTTTAAGCATTCAAAATTCAAGCAGTCAGTGGCTCTGTGTGGTGCAGGGGCACTGGATAAACATGAACAGTTGGTATTTTAACACTTCTGCTAACAGAAGGGGTGCCCTAGGGACAACAAAAACTCTTTTACATTAAGGTGGTTTCTAGAAAAGCCCTTTGCAAGTCCCCTGCTACAGAGCATCAGGGTTCAAAAAGGAAATATTCATTTGTTCATCATGTGTGACTGAGCTAAATGAGAAACAACAGATCCAACAGGTCTGAGGAGGGGAAAAGTCCTTCCCTCCCCCACATTCCTCACTGCTGAGCTCCAGGTGAGCTCCTTCCCCTGCAAACAGAAGCTACACCATGAACAGGAATTACAGCAGAATTTAGCTGGCACCTTTATCTACTCTTTATAAAGATATTCATTTCTGCAGGGCCACTGAGATCTTGCCCTACAATTCTCTTCCTGCCAGAATCAAGCAAATTTTTTGAAAACTTGCTTGATAGTGACATTTATTTATGCAAACAAATTAAGCTCCTCTGGAAAGCTACTGAAAACATCCCAGGCAGCATTTATTATTACTGAAAACATCCCAGGCAGCATTTATTATTACTGAAAACATCCCAGGCAGCATTTAGCTCAGGCTCTGTATTTATTCCCAGCACACACACTCACAGTGATTATTTTGGAGTGCATCAAATGATACCTGGTGCCTCCATTTCAGCATCACCACTATGGCAGAAGCTGCTTTAGCCCCAGCTAATCAGAGTTAATCGATCTTCTCTCATCAAGTAAAACACACATTGTCTCAAAGACTCTGCAGCACCTCCATCCAGCTGAATTTAAATTTTAAGTGTAATTACACACCCATTTCAAGGGAGGGAAATGCCCTGGGATCAGCAGGGCAATGCAGCACTAAAGATTCCCTCTCCCAAATCAACAGCAGAGCATCTCTGTGCCAAAATTCTCTCTGAAGCTGAAAAACTCCTGAGTTTTGGGGAATGAATGTGCAGGCAGGGGAACAAGAGCCAGGCCTGTTGCAGAGCCACCCAGCTGTGCCACTCTGGGCAGCTCCACTCCCTGCCACAGCTGCCACTTCAGCTTTCCTCTGTTCCAGCATGAAATGCACACTCATTTCTGTGGGCTGCTCATAGAAAAAGTGCTGTTAATTCGTCTCAACCCCCATGAAGTAACAATAGAAAGGGAGCAGAACAGAATAAACCTTTCTTTAAGGATTTTTTTCCTGACCAAAACTTCTCCTAGGAGATTTCCATCTGCAGCTGGATGGAGACTGGTACAGACAGCAGATGGTGCTGTTAGTGTTGAATTGCACCCTGAAGCCAGCAGAATCACCCTTTGTGCAGCAGAAGGAATGGCTGAGGACAAATATATCATTTATTTGGGATCAGGCCACAGGGACGACTTACTGCAAGTGGAGGACAGACATTTTCTGTCCTTGTATGAAGGATTTATGGTTCCCACGTAAAACACACAACAAGATGGACCAATTTACAACATAAATCACTCTTACCAATGCTGCTATTTCTTACCAAGGTTAAATGAACAATATCAGGCAGATCTCTCTGCAGCCCAAGGCCTCCCAGCTCACCCAGGCACAGATCCAGCCCCACACGTGAGCAAAGGAGTTCCTCAGGCACTCACACATTTTGTTGAGCAACATCACAAGAAAGACGTAAACCCCTGAGCCTTAAACCCAAACGTTTAGGGGACATTGAACTCTGAAATGACCTTGACTGCAGTCCCCGTGCCAGTGCAATGTCCCAGTACAGACGCAGATAAAGCCCAAGAACCTCACGTTGCATTTTACGGTGTTTAAGTGAGGCAATAAAAAGTCACTTCCTACTGATGCTTTCCAAGTCAAGACATACAAAAAGCACCGATTTCTACACAGTTTACAGTGCTTATGCCTCAGCTCAAACCACCCCAGAGCACTGGAATGCTGCCTGGGTTTTCCAAGAGACGGTTTATGCACCTGCTTTATGGGATTCTAACTGCTTATTACTCTGGATAAAAGGATTTTTGAGGTCTTGATGTACAATAACGCATTTCTCTCAGATAAGAGCTGGTACAGACAGTCAGGTACGCTCAGAATGATCTGGGAAGTTTTGTCTGCAGAGGAATGGAGCAGATTGGTTTCCTGAAAGAGGATTATGAACATAAGGAATGCTCGAGCCCCTGAGGGCTCATGGCAAAGCACTTCACCTTTGTGATGCCCAGGACCCCAATGTTGGGGCTGGAAGAGGTGGATCCATTCCCAGTCCCAAACACTCCATCCAGAACACAGGAGAGACCCTCGATGAAAATCCCCCTGTAAATCCCAAACAGAACACAAGAGCCACGTTGGTGCAGGCACAAATTCACTGGGAGGGTGTTTCATGGCTGAATGTCACAGGGGCATGTGTTCCATCATGGAATTACTGTTATTCATAATTCAAGCTCCAACACACTGAGAAAACACAGTGGAGTTCTGTTTCCTGATCTCAGACCCCACATTCTTAAACTGAGGAAATGATATAAAAATCCTAATAAAACTTTAGAGCCACCTTTGTTTCTAAACTGCATTCCAGGTGATCTTGACAACCTCAGTTCCAGAACCAGTTTGAATTCTATCCCTATGGAAATTGTGCTATTAACTTCCACAGACTCCAGCAGGAACAGGACTGGGATTCAAATGCTCCATCTCAAACAAAATAATCCAAGATGACAGTTCCATCCTGGATTTCAGATCCTTGGCCCTTGCGTTTGACCAACCTGTCCCATTTCATCTCAGAGCACATTCCTGTCTTACCCCAAGGGGGGGAAAAAAGTAAAAACCGAAACAGCCTGAGACACTGGAAGTATTTCTGTTTTGGACAAACCTGTTTATGGCATGGATGGGTGGAGGAGGAGCACAGGACAGCCTGGCACAGGCGTAGTAATCCCCGATGGACTCGATGATGCTGGCGACGACGGCGCTCAGCATCCCGATCACCCCCGCGGCAGAGATGGTCGGCAGTCCCCACTGGACTGTGAAGAGAACAAAACTGAAATCTCTCCTGCCCCAGGAAAGAGTCTGGCTATCAAAACAAACAGAAATCTGATGGAACTGTGGAATGGTTTGGGTTGGGAAGGACTTTTATGATCATCGAGTCCAGCTGTTCCCCCAGCACTGCCCAGGCCACCGCTGGCCGTGTCCCCAAGTGCCACATCCACACTGCTGCTAAATCCCCCCAGGCGTGGGGACACCACCCCTGTGCAGGGCTGGGCAGCCCTTCTGGGGAGGAAATATTCCCCAATATCCAACCTGACGCTCCCCTGGCTCAGGGGCCATTCCCTCTGCTCCTGTCCCTGTTCCCTGGGATCAGACCCCAAATCCCCTCGGCTGTCCCCTCCTGTCAGGAGCTGTGCAGAGCCACAAGGTCCCCCCTGATCCCTCTTTTGTCCCTCTGAGCCCCTTCCCAGCTCCTTCAGCCACTCCTGGGGCTCCAGCCCCTTCCCCAGCTGCACTCCCCTCCCTGGACACGCTCCAGCCCCTCCATGTCCTTGTCCTGAGGGGCCAGAACTGACCCTGGCATTGAGGTGGGGCCTCCCCAGTGCCCAGCACTGCTCTGGGCGCTGTTTATTTATCTTTGATGGAAACAACAAACTCCCTTCACTCTAACACAGTCTGGCAAGTTCAAGGAGATGAAAGGAGCAAAGGAAAAACCGCCAAACCAACTGCTTTGATCATACTTGGAAAAATCCCAGAGAACCATAAAACCCCACAAAAAAAATTCTCCTGTTCAGGAATCAGGAATCTGAGCTACAGCTTATGAGAAAACAATTCTGGCCAGTGAGGCAAATGCCACTTAATTATTATTGCTCCAAAAATTCACTTTGGTCACAAGTTTAGTCTACCACAGAGGATGGCAACAATGAGCCCTGATCACTGCAAAAACACCTCCCAGCTCCAAATTTTTGTAGTAGAGAAAATAAGATTAATTTAAGCCTGCAGAAAAGCCTGGCAGGTTTTCCACAGCAATTGCCTTGATGCTTTTATCTCTTTGAAATAGATGAGCCTCCTGCAACAAAGGGATCTTCAGTCACACAAGAGTGAATGAACTTCACAAATATGAAAGGGCTGATCAGGGTGGGGAAGTTTTCCTCCTCTTCTTTCCCAGAAGCTTCTATTCTTCATCTGCTGCTTTAGAAGTGGTTTCTTTTAAGAACCAAAGCATATGAAAACCACAACGAAGCTGCCTCATCACAGTGTGGTGGTATACCTGATAATTCCTATGTTTCTATTCTATTATTGCCTAATTGCCCTGTTAATTTCTGAAGGGTGAATCAGTTGTGCAATCTCATGCCATAAACCCAGCATTTAACAGCTTTAAACTCAGAGGTGGCCAACATCAAAATACATCCAAAGCATCCAAAATGTTGTGCAAAGTGTTTGGTGCTTTCCTGTAAGTAATTTCATTGCCCTCTGATAAGCAGGGTCTGGCATTCTCTGACTTGCCAGTTCCAGCAGTGCCTTGGCAAGTCAGGGCATTTTTCTGCCAGGAACAGTTGTGCTTGCTCAGGAATGGGTGTGTTTGGGGCAGGGAGGTGCAGCAGGCTGGGAGAAACTCCCCACATAAATGATTCTTCAGAAAACGAGAGTCAGTGACTTCAGCAGAGCTGTAAAAACCTGTTCCTATCATTGTATAACATCAAGAGCATTGTCAAGGACAGATAAATCAGCCAGTCCTTGGATTTCCACGTTATAGGTACAGTCACTTGTTATCAGAGGAGTCACCCAGATAAATCCTGCAAACTGCAGTTTCAGACCCTCAGCCTTCCTTGGGTGAGACCTTAAGGTATAAACTACAGAGGAAAACAAGGAAAAACCATCAGCTCCACCCAGCAAGTGATGAGAGTGGTGTGTGTGAGAATTGTGGAGTGGTTTGGATTGGAAGAGACCCTCCAGAGCCCTGTCCCTGCCATGAGCAGGGACCCTGCCACTGTCTCAGCTGCTCCAGCCTGGCCTGGGGCACTCCCAGGGACGGATCACCCACCATGCAAGGGAATGCAGCGCTGAGAGAGAGCCAGCAGAGCTTCTGGAAGAGCAGGACTGACACTCCTGGGGGCAGGCACACTTACAGGGGTAGGGCACCTTGAACCAGGGCGCCACCAGCAGCACGCCGCGCCGCGCGTCCGTGCGCGCGTAGAAGCCGTACTTGGAGCTGTCCGGGGGGAACACGTCCGTCACCGTGAAGATGAAGCACAGCAGCCACGACACCAGGATGGCCAGGATGATCTGGGGAGAGAGCAGAGAGGCTGAGAAATGAACCCTCAGTTCCCATTTGGGGTGTGCTGCACAGCAGTCAGTCTGACCGAGCAGCAAATCCCACAGGGCGCTTCCCCCTCCCAAGGAAGGGCTCTTACAAAATCCTTGGAATCAGGGCAGGCCCCTTCTCTCCTTCACAAATGGGAAAGTCTCCAAATGGGCACTTTTAACAAACTGGGGGATTAGTCTCAGTTTTAGCACAGGAATAAAGAGCAGCCTTTCACCAGGGGCAGGGAATTGTTTAGGTAAAAGGAGATGATGACGATCTGATTGCAGGTCTGAGGGCTGGTTTAGGCTCTCCTTGTGCATACAAACATCCCTTCTTCTCTGCCCTTCCCTCCCCTCCTGGTCTCCATCACTCCAACAGCTCCTCACCAGAGTGGCCACAAAATCAGAATATTTCCTGCAGCCAACAAGCTGTTACATTTCCAATAAATCTATTTAAGCTTTTATCTCACCTTTGTGAGCATTCTAGTGTTAGGAAAAACCAAGCAAAAATCCCCAAACCCTGAAACAGAAATGAATTTTTTTTTGCCTAAGGAAGAATAAGTTCAACGACTTACAGGGAACATCTTGAAAAGCTGCAGCCTGTATGCTGTCCATCCTTTCTTGGATTTATAAATGGGCAAGGGAAATTTGACATTTCTGGCATACTGAGAAAACAACAATACTAGGAAAATAGTCCTGAGGAAAAAAGGAGGAGGAGGAGGGTGGGACAAGAGAGAAATGTCATTAGCACCAATATACGATAAATTCTCAGCACAAACCTCTTCAGACCCTTCTGACACAGAACATAAATGCAGATTTTCAACTGAAGCAGAAGGCAGTAAAATGATTAAAATTATTACTCCTCAAATGACAAAACAGAATTTGAATTCTAAAGTGCTGCAAAACTCAGCAGCTGCAAGCAGGTAAAACGAATCAGGAACAGGCCCAGACTGAAGGGAGATTTTCAGTTAAAACCCCTGTGCTGCCCCTTCTTTCCTCCCAAACTCCACCTGGGATCCAGGGTTGCTCTGTAAAGCACAAAATTTGCTGCCAGCAACTGGGAAGAAACAGGAAAACTGGAGGCCTATATACAGTAATTTTTACATTTCAAATTTTGCATAAAACTCCAAAGCACTTGAAATATTTCTGTCAGGGATTTTTTTCTGTTCTTCAGAATCCCTTTTTTAATATGAATCTCTCACTAAATAGCAGCAAACGAAGCAGAATGCAGCCAGAACCCCAAGACTTGCTGCAAGTGCAGTTCATCAGTATTAGATGTCTCAATTATTATGCATTTCCCCCTCTCAGTGAAACTGCCAAGTTCCTCTAGACATTGGAAATTAATTTGTACATCTAAAATAAGCCCCCACTGCAGTGAAAAATCAGAAGCCAGGGCACGTTGCTCAATTCTGAGCGAGCCAACCCAGCTCTGCTCTGAAAGGGCCTCCCAAAGACTGGAGCTGTCTGAAGAAGCAAAGCTCCACTGAAATCTGAGATTATGTTTTTATCAGCTGACTTGAAAAATAAAAAGAGGATTTTCAGCCCTCTTCTGCCCCAGATCAGACACAAACCAGTTTTCCTCTCCCTCTGTCTCCAGGAACAAGGAGGGCATTTACAGCCCTCAGTACTCCAGGAGAAAAGCAAAAGGCACATCTTTTCCATGCAGGAAACCCCAGAATCTCCCCCAAAATCCACCATGGGAAGACGGGCTCCACTCCCTCACACACCAGCCCCAAGGACAGGGAGCTTTGGACTTCATTTAGTACAGAGTTGTAAAAAAATTTAATATTCTATTATTGCAAGGAATTTTCTATTGGCTGCATGGCAGAGGGGCTGTGAAACAACACCAAATCCTGGAGTGCCCCAGGAAAATTTGGGTAAACAGGCAAAGCCCAGGGTAGGAATAATTGCCCTTTTTACAAATCACAATGCAAAGTGTCTTATGGAATAAAGCACCCATGAACAAGTCAAGTCAGGAAACTGTTTGGGAAATTGGGAATCCTGTCCAACATGGACAAGCACCTGCAGGTCCCAGAGGCCCCCAGCTCTGCCTCAGCTGATTCTGCAGGGTCAGGGAGAAATCCAGGACCATGATCTCATCAGAAGAGCCAAGACAATTCCAGGAGCCACATCTCACAGAGCTGGAGTCACTTCTGAGTGGCTCCCCACAGCTATGGAGTTGTTTTCAACAATCCAGTGCACATTTTTGCATGGCAGAAGCCAGAAATACTTTATTGACTGGGTAATAGTTAAATCCCGCTCCTGAATTGATTTATTTTCTTTTCCATCTGCAAAAATGTCAACTTTAATTACACGTTTCCATGTCCAATTCAAAGATCTGCTTGATTCATTTAACATTAGTCCCAACTTGCACAGAATTTGTTTTACTGGCAAATAAAACGTTCCTTTGGATCAGCTGCTTAATACAATAGAATCACAAAAATACTCGTGATGCCAACATCCAAGATAAAAGAGAATTAAAGAGCCCTTTTAATCATAAGCTGCACTTACAGAATACTTTACATGTTCAAAGCACTGTGCAAACAGATTAGTGAGATCACAATCTGATCTCATCAAGGCATTCCTCCTGCTCCCAGGGCCAGCACAGTCGGGTGCTGCACATGGAACAGCAACTGCTCCAGCCCCTAAAATGGCCTTTCCAGCCTTATTTGGCTGCTCACCCACACGGGGAGCTTTTGTCTTCTCTTTGTCTCATTTTCCTCACTTATTCCTTCTCATTCTCTCATTTCCCTGGTCCCTACAGCTGATGGCACGCATCCCAGGCCCTGAAATTTCCTCTAAAAGCCTTTTTGTCCCCTTGACAGGAATCTCCCTGCTCATGGCTCAGCCACTGATGGTGTTTATGGCAGCACTTGTGCCCTCTGTCATCACTCAGCTGAATTTGGTGCAGGTAAGCAAACCAGTACCAATGACACAGGGACCAGCACCAGCAGTGGTATTTACCTGCTGCAGGAGGAGAGGAAGCAGGCAATGCCAGCCCAGAAATACAAATTGTTCACTGTATTTCATCTCTCTGGTGTTCTGTTAAATCACCTTTTCTACAGCACTGAACTCCACCCAGATCAACTCCTGCTCCATAAAATTCTGCTCTCCACACTTCATTTTTGGCCATTTTTGTCCTTTCCTCTCTCTCTGAGCCCAAATTGTCATGGAATGGTTTGGGTTGGAAGGAACTTTAAAGCCCATCCAGTTCCCTGGAGGAGCCGTGGCCAAGGACACTTCACTGGCCCAGGCTCCTCCACACCTTGGGCACTTCCAGGGATTTCTGGGGCCTCCCCACGCTCCCAGGGAGGGATTTCTTCCCAGGGAAAGCTTCTTCAGGCAACTCCCCTGAGCTGCTGCTGTCCTTATTCCCACATTTCCACAGCTGACCTTATCCACGTTCCTGCTCACGGTGTTCCTCCACACCGGCAGCGCTGCCCCAGCTTTTCCCCACAGCCTCAGCTCTGCGTCCCCAGCAGAAGCCCGGGGTACTCACAGCATGGCGATGCCCCAGTGCTTGCCAGCTCGCTCCCCAGCAGCCTGGAAGCCCGAGAGGCCGATGAGGGCCACGGTGGGGGTGATGGTCAGGGGCCCGATGTAGCGCAGCAGAGCCCCGGGCAGCCCCAGCAGCCCGATCACCACCTCGATCAGCGAGGACATGATGATGGCACCTTGGATCTGAACACACAACAGGGCAGAGAGGCAGCTCAGTCCCATCTGACAGGCAAAGCCAATTTGTTTTTCTGCTCTGGATTACAAACTGCAGTTAAAAGAATTCAGTGACACAGAAGAACTCAGCAATTTTTTTTTTTTTCGTCATAAAGCAACTCATTATGTTTAAGTGACTTATTGCTTTAAGCATAACACTTATGGTTTTCTCCACAAAACTATTACACAACAGACCAGTGGGCCAGTCTGGAAGCTGTGTGGAAAGCACATCACACTGTCAGACAGGAGACCTGGGGTCCAGGCTAACCTTTAAGCTCTCAGATCGAACGGCAAGGGTTGGTGCGCCACGAGGTGATGCTCCTAGCTCCTAGGGGCAGAGTGTGTGCTGCATTGGTCACAAGTGCTCCTTAGAAGCTGGATTAGAGCAGCGTTGTGGTCTCAGGAGACTGTCAGCCCTCTTGGCTGCAGGGCTCTTGGCAGGATGTAGCTATGGTTTGAACATGGGGAAGAGAGAGGGGTTGTTTTTAATTAAGTAAAAGTTGGCAGCCCAAAGCAACGGGATGGGAGATCAATTCCATGACACACGCCTTCATTTGGACTACTCTACCTGCCACCCTGGCGTGGCACAGCCCTCAGCCTGCCCTGCAGGGCACCATGACTTCACAATGCAGTGCTGCGAGTGGAGGAGCAGTTCCAGGTATTTCACAAGTCTCTTGGGAGAATCGACCTCTTATCACAAGAGTCTCCAACTTAAGACACTTGGGAACAAACCAGATTTCCTAACTGTGGATTCACCTTCCAGGGGCCAGCCCCACTGCACAGGACAGCAGACAGGAGGCCTGGCAGCAGCTTAACTGCTGCCAGCGAGCACAAATCAAAGTTACAAGAAGAGTTTTCATTTCACTTGAGCATTTCACTGCACGTCTTTTGGAATGTGGTAACTAACTCCTGGTATTTGCTGTCCAGCAATGAATAGGTGGAAAGGATGAAGACTTCCATGAAATGAGTAAAGGGATATATTCAAATGGAGATTGCAGTGAAACAAGAAATTACCAACTTAAAGACAAGAACACACAGATGATTAAGTGAGAAACTTAACTGGAACTGGAGAGAGTGACAGCTAAAGGCAACTCCCACATTACCTCTCGTATCCGGGGGTACCAGATGTGCTCCGTGTGCAGCAGCTCTGCTGTTCCGTTTGTAACTGTTAGATCTTGCAGAAGGGAGAAAAAACACAGGGATTTACTCCTCAGCCACTCTGGCATCATTCCACACCAACCAAATCCCTCCTCATGCTGTGTCTGACAAACGAGCCCCAATTTCACAAAGAGAGCAGGTGCTGGCTCACCTTCCCCAAGAGCCAACCCCTCACTTCACCCTCTGCTCCAAAGTGGGAAAACATCCTGACTTCCACACAGAAAGGTCAGGAATTCTCTCCCCAGTCCAATGGAGAATTAATTACTCAGCTGCACCCCAGGAACCACGAACTCCAGTGCCTGCTGTTCTGAGGTCACTTAGGGAGTGAGCTGACCCCTGGGGACAGCCCCAGCAGCTTTGGAAGGTGAAAGGGTTCAGGAGGAGGATGCAGTAAAGCTCTTTTTGAAAATCTGGAGTTGTGGGGAAAATCGCTTTGCCACCCAGGGTTATCAGACAGTTTCTTTCAACAGGCTGGGTATTAATCACATTTTGAATGTGAGTTAACAGAGATGTATAAACACACAAATATAAGAAATTCAATTATTACAGAGTCCAAAGGAGCCCTGGCAAGAGCTTCAGTGAGGAGGGAGCAGCCTGATTCCCTGAACTGCTGCTTCTCACTGTCCACAGCCTGGGTACTGAATAACACCTCCCACTGAACAGCAAACTGCCAGGGTCATTTCCACCTTCCAGTCCAATCCAGTCTAAAGCAAATGCTCCCAGCCCAACCAGAATCTTTTCCCTCTGAAGTTCAAACCTTCCAGTGTGACGACATCAGCAGAGAAAGAGTGAAAAAGAACATCCAAATCTTGTCAAAACCTGTTAGGTATGAAATAGGGGAAAACCCTGGTCTGGAGGTGATGCTGTACATTGCTCAAACTCCCTCCTACTCACAACTTCAAAGGATTCAGTTGAACTTGCTATTTCCAAATATTTGGAACATTATGGGAAGGAACATTAACGGAACGTAAATGGAACAGAAGAATTACTTTATGCCACATTTACAGTTCTTTTGTCAACGTTTTTATATTAAAAAAAATTCCCAGAAACAGAACTCCACAAGGACATTTTTAGGAATCTTCTTCTGTGGCACAGTGCTTGAACACTGTAAAAAGGGAGTCTTTCCATATTCCCTGCTCATTACTCGCAGTTTTCATATCAGAAGCTCTGGCAGCTGCACTCCACGTGACCTGGGCCATTTGTCACTTAAACCTGAACAAGGATAAACAACAATTACCTGTGTTATTGCACTTCCACTTCTCCAGAGAGAGAATTGCTCTGGCAGGTGCTAAGAAAGCAAAAGCACTGGCTTGGAACAGGGGTAACCTGGTGGAAAGGGAGAGGAGAGACGGTGACATTCTGTGGAGTCACTGCAGTGGGGGGCATTCAAACCACCCTTTACTGAGTTATGAAACTGGGAAATAGGAGAATTTCTCACAAAAAAAAGTCAGAGAAATATAAAGACTTCACAAGCCAAAGAGCCAACATCACCAGCCTGAAGTTATCAACTGAGTAATTCCAGGGGCAGGCACTGATGGCAGGCTGTGACTCAGCAGGACAGGGACAGATGGACACTGAGGAGGGACAGAGTGCTGAACACGCAGTTTTTATCATCCCAGCACAGGGAACGGCTCTCTGAAGGCACAGCCTGCAGGCTCCATCCCTTCCCTCTCCATGACTCCGAGTACACTCATTTTTAAGTGCATGTGTCAATGACTGCTGGGTTGATGGGAGCAGATTAGATGTTCCAAGTGGTTGCCAGCAATAAATACAAACACTACAAGAATTTCAAGATTACATTCTTAGCATTGATCTTTATACTTCCCAAAAGATTTAAAGATCTAAAGAGGATCTACCTGCACCAACTATAAATTTATTGAACTCACCGTACCTTGTGTAACAAATATCCCAATGTTACTTCACTACAGATGCACTTTGAACTACTCTACAAATATTGACATTAACGCACTGCCATGAGATTCCCTTTAGCAGGAGATCCCAAGGTGTGACACTGGAAATTGCTGTGAGGCTGTTTTACAGCATCTCGAGGGCAGGGCAGGAAAAAGAACTGCTCAGATTCAGGTAAAGATCAGAAAATGCTCAGAGGAGAAGTGTGGTGGAAAAATGGTGTGCACTGAGCACAGAACAGACCAAACCAGAGGCGTGTCATTAATGGTAGTTGTGAAGTTCACAGGCAGAAACTGGAGCAGTTTGGGCCATGGGTAATTTCAAACCCACCAGATGTTGAAAACTCCATTAGAAACTCAAACTTCATAAACTCCATGAGCCATCCAAGCATGGCTGACTGGACGTGACTCCCACTGGGAGCTCCTTCAAGCACAGATCCCAGCTCTATCTCTGGGAAGTCAGAGCTGGTGGCTCAGGGAATGATTCACCCCATCCTGCCAGGTTCATTAAGCAAAGTTGGTGCCCGTGGCAGGACTGCAATACCTGGAACAAGCTGCTACTGCTCCATCCCACCTACACAGCCCTGCAGTAAACACACACTGCAAACACATTCTCCAGGGCTGAGGTCACTGCTGCAGCTTGGGTTGCTCTGGATCCCGTTAAACACAAGCACACAGACGGAAAATCACATCTCAGCACCACCTGCTCAACTTTTACGTGACACAGGTAACTGAGGGAGCTCCCAAAAGGCTCAAAATAGTGCTTTTTTTTTTCCCTAAGCCAGGCAAAAAAAAGTAGCTTCATCTCTTGAATTTTTTTAACAAATCAGTCAACCAAGATGTCTCTTTCTCAAGTGACAGCTGCAGTCTGGAATGTGACTTACAGATTTGAAGGCAGCCACTCATTGCTAGCCAGTTAAAGCACCAAAAGCTTCGAGTACCAAAGCTCATGAGTGGGATATGATTTAAATTTCATGTCTAAATCATCAAGTTGCTCCATTTTGGCACCGGCCCTTGTGAAGACAGGAGTTTTTCTGCAGTCAAAAGCATCTGGAAATGTCTCATTACGTTCACATGTCTCACAGATGTGAGAAAGCTGAGCCAGTGCAGTGACGGGCACAGCACCAGTGCTGCCACCCTGGTGTGGATTAAAGCTGTTATTTGATGGTCTCAGCGCCACTAATTACCCACTAATGAACCCCTGCCAGAGCTGGGGCTCACTACATAACCCAACAAATAGCTGGAATTCCTAGAACTGGTCTGGGTACCACACTGACCACAACTCCGCCCCGTAATTGAGCTAAATCCATCTTTAAGGACCCTTAAACCATGGAATTTGACCTTTTGAAACCTTTATTTGCTGAAATACTTTGCAGTTGACAGACTTGCCAATGAATACTTGCAAATCTCATTGAGAGGCCTGTGCTGCTGTATCCCATTCCCAGCCTTACATAAACCCTCCATCACATGGGGAATA
This sequence comes from Prinia subflava, assembly GCF_021018805.1. Lineage (NCBI taxonomy): Eukaryota > Metazoa > Chordata > Aves > Passeriformes > Cisticolidae > Prinia > Prinia subflava. Next base: position 972,922 of record NC_086278.1, on the reverse strand, counting down.
GTTATAAAACATCCAAGCGTGGAAACTTCCCCTTAAATACAAGTTATTTTAAGACCCAAACACAATTTGGCCTTTAGGGATATAAAAATATAAGTACAGTGCAAGTGGAAGCCACTGAAAAGGGAAAAATCCCAGCAGGGTGGCAGGCAGGGGTTGGGATTACACAGAAAGAACAGAGAATTTTGAAATGATGCCACTGTAATTTTGGGCCCCTCCTCTCTGATGGAGCCCCAAATCCCTCTCTAGGATGTGATAAAAAGCCAAGATTAGTTAGGGGGAAAAAAACCCCAAATATGACAAACTTCCAGACAAGGTACATGAGGATTTATGGTTGCAGCACAAAGAGCCAACCAGGCTGGAAATAAGATTATTAACTCTAGGGAGTCTTTCCTAGAAGAAATACACTGGGGAAAGAAAGTTTGCTTTTTCAACAGTTTTCACTCTGTTGTTTTGTCATCAGAGTGAGCTTTTCATACAAGACAGAGGAGTGAGCTCCTAAGTCCAGTAAGACAAAAAAATCTAGGGAAGGGGTTTTTTTTCCAAAGGAGAAAAAAGAGCAAGTGAACCAAAGCAAACTCAAATAGCAACCAAAGGGTACACTGGAAAATCTGGAATATCTGGAAATGTTTTAGATGAAAAGATGATCCACCACAAGTTTGCCTTCCACACCCTACTGAGACACCTTTGCCACCTAAAGGTTCTGGTTCTTAACTAAATCCTTAAAAATGTGGAGTGTTCAGAACTTTCTAGTGGAAGGCAAGATTTCAGCTCCCAGTTCTGAAACTGAACTGAGTGACTCAAGAATCACCTCAGTAACCACCTGAGGGTTAAACATGCACTTTTCTTCTCGTTTGGGTTTATTCAAGAAGATGCAGAAATAACTCTGCTGATTTTAGTTATTCCCAAAGTTTAGGTCAGCCTGGTAAACATCTGTGCAGTGGTCATTGTGGAAAACAGGTTTTTAAAGATTTATCTTAATTAAACAACATCCTGTTCTTGGCAACACCAGATTTATACAAGGCTATACCTTTGTGTGCATTCCCAACTCCAGGAACGATCATTAGCCCATAACTCAGAGCAGCCAACAAATAAATCCAAATTATTTCATGGATTAGGAGTCAACAGAGACTGAGTTCAGAGAGTGACAAGTTTCCCTCATAATTTTTCCCTGCCTTTTTAACTTGCCAAGCCCTTCACAGGATCAAGAATGCAATCTGTTGTAGGACTGACCACAATCACCAAAATATTGCCAAGAATTTCATTCAATAAACTAATAAAAATAAAACAGTTAGCTCCTCTTTACCAAGGTGTATGATTTTTTTATCTTCCAGGAACACTTCTGCCTCCTCTGTTCTGCTGGGTTTCCCTCCTCCTCCCCTCTCCTTGGTTTATTTTCTCACTCTTGGAATGCCTTATGTTATTTCAGATCCACCTTTTTTTTGGGAGCAGCTTTCCAAAAGCTTTCCTTAAGTGCCCTGTAGCTGCTGCTGTTGGTTTTGTGTTTCTCCTCTGGAAACACCCCCCACTCCTGGATCCGGGGAAATCCCAAGGGATGCCCAGCCCTGTCCCCGTGCCAGGGCCAGCCCCGGTCTCACCTGCAGCCGAAGGTGGTCTGCAGCAGGGTGGTGATGCCCACGCAGAAGAAGATGGTCCCGATGAGCTGGCTGGTGGCCCACTGGTCGAAGCCCACGCACATGGCATCGGCCAGCAGGAAGGGCACGGCGATGGTCCCGCTGAAACACGTCAGGTAGTGCTGGGGGCACAGGGGGGTTAGTGCTGCAGGCAGCCCTCAGCAGCAGTTCATTCATTCATTCATTCATTCATTCATTCATTCATTCATTCATTCATTCATTCATTCAGCAGCTTTTCTGGGCCAGCAGCAGCTTTTCCTTCTGCTGCTGAATCCCAGCAAAGCGACCCCTCCCCTGAGCTTTCCTTGCAGTATTTCCCTTCAGCTCCTGCTCGTGATCCCGACCTGGGGATTTCTGATTTCTGTGGTTTCTGTGGGATCCACAGGAACTGGAACAGCCCCACAGCTCTCTCCTGAGGAGAGGAGATTTCTGATTTCTGTGGGATCCAAAGGGAACTGGAACATCCCCACAGCTCTCTCCTGAGGAGAGGAGATTTCTGATTTCTGTGGTTTCTGTGGGATCCACAGGAACTGGAACATCCCCACAGCTCTCTCCTGAGGAGAGGAGATTTCTGATTTCTGTGGTTTCTGTGGGATCCACAGGAACTGGAACATCCCCACAGCTCTCTCCTGAGGAGAGGAGATTTCTGATTTCTGTGGGATCCACAGGAACTGGAACATCCCCACAGCTCTCTCCTGAGGAAAGGGGGATTTCTGATTTCTGTGGGCTCCACAGGAAACTGGAACTTCCCCACAGCTCTCTCCTGAGGAAAGGGGGATTTCTGATTTCTGTGGGATCCACAGGAACTGGAACATCCCCACAGCTCTCTCCTGAGGAGAGGGGGATTTCTGATTTCTGTGGGACCCACAGGGAACTGGAACATTCCCACAGCTGCCCTCCTGAGGAGAGGAGATTTCTGATTTCTGTGGGATCCACAGGGAACTGGAACATCCCCACAGCTCTCTCCTGAGGAAAGGGGGATTTCTGATTTCTGTGGGATCCACAGGGAACTGGAACTTCCCCACAGCTCTCTCCTGAGGAAAGGGGGATTTCTGATTTCTGTGGGATCCACAGGAACTGGAACATCCCCACAGCTCTCTCCTGAGGAGAGGAGATTTCTGATTTCTGTGGGATCCACAGGGAACTGGAACTTCCCCACAGCTCTCTCCTGAGGAAAGGGGGATTTCTGATTTCTGTGGGATCCACAGGGAACTGGAACATCCCCACAGCTCTCTCCTGAGGAAAGGGGGATTTCTGATTTCTGTGGGATCCACAGGGAACTGGAACATCCCCACAGCTCTCTCCTGAGGAGAGGAGATTTCTGATTTCTGTGGTTTCTGTGGGATCTACAGGAACTGGAACATCCCCACAGCTCTCTCCTGAGGAGAGGAGATTTCTGATTTCTGTGGTTTCTGTGGGATCCAAAGGGAACTGGAACATCCCCACAGCTCTCTCCTGAGGAAAGGGGGATTTCTGATTTCTGTGGGATCCACAGGAACTGGAACATCCCCACAGCTCTCTTCTGAGGAGAGGGGGATTTCTGATTTCTGTGGTTTCTGTGAGATCCACAGGAACTGGAACAGCCCCACAGCTCTCTCCTGAGGAGAGGGGGATTTCTGATTTCTGATTTTTCACCATACTCCACACACAAGTGAAAACAGAATTCCTACGGAACTGCCTGTCCTTGAGGAAAAGGCAGAAATAAAAAGGATGCTTTGGAATGGATTTGCTTGGAGATCTCAACGTCCCTTACAGAGATTACCGAATTCTCTGCGTTCTTGTGGGACAGATGTTATTACCACTGCAGAAGGGAAGGAGATGGAACTGGAGCTGCAGGAAGCACCTGCTTGTGCTCCAAGGGGCAAGCCAGGTCCAGGGTGATGCTCTCGGGACTGAAATAACTGCAGTTGCAGCTTTAATATTCAATATCTCAGGTCTAAACCATTCTTTTTCTTCATTTTAACTCCAGAGGTGCCCAATGTCTCTTGTGAAGGCCACCACTGAGCCTTTGCCCACTCATTCACCAATGGTAGCTCATAACTCTAAATATTTAAAGTCCTTCCCACAAATGCATGACTTGAAAACTCTAATCATTCCCAGAACAATGATCTAAGTGTGATCAGCTTTAGAAGAAACCTCCCAACACCTTCTTCAAACATGTGAGAGTGGAGAAGGATAAAACTCACACACACAAACACGATGAACTGGACACAAAATCTTCACCAAGCTTTGAAAGTCACAGAAGAAAAAAAAATCTCTGTTTTGGGACGTACCTGCAAGCCCAGAAATATGCAGAGGTACCAAGGAGGAACATCTTCAATGGTGTAAATCATGTCAGTCCTCTGGGCATCCAAACTGCCACTGCTGTCCAGGGTCTCAGCCAGGGAGCTCTGGAGGAAGAAGGGACACCAGCAGATTATTGCTGCACACAATAAATGGAATTTAAACTCTCAGGCGACTCCCAGACACTCCAAAGCTGGCTCAGCACTCCCAAGCAATGCTGATTTGTGACAATTTCAAAGCCTTTCACATCCAGCTCCTGAATTTGTACCCAGCACGTTCCCTTCTGACAGCCGTTCCCAGCTTGTTTATTTATAATTGTCGATTTATGACAGAACTGATCCGGCAGCCAAAAGGTGGCCAAAAATGGATTAATCATGACAAGACTTAAAAAACAACACCAAGCCCCAAAACCACAAAAACAAACAAAAAAGGGAAATAGGGAAGAATTGGAACTAAGAAGAAGACCCAACCCTGGCTGTTTCCAAAGCAAAAGAGCTCTGTCCTTACATTACAGACCAAAATCACTGGCAAAAATAAATCCTCATTATGATAATTGCTTCCTTGCTCTGCTCTTACCCAATTTCATCTTGGTTAACCACTTTTAGCCAAAGAATTTATAATTTTCCTTCTGCTCCCCCTTTATGCAGTCAGAAAATATGCTAATTATTACACTCAAATTAATCCCCAACCAATTTCTATCAGTCACATAGAATTCCTCCAGGAATTTAAATTCCCCCAGGAATTTAGGCAAAGCCATGCTGTGCCCTACCACATGCCCCAGGCCCAGAGAGCCAGGGGACAACTGACATCCACACATCAACACCCCTGCACATTTTCCATTAAAACTGGGGCCAGCTCTGTCATTTCTCTGTCACAAATAAGTGAAATCCTTTCCCTCCAGCCTCCTCCATTTCCTTCTGCTTTGGAAATTCCTGAGAACAACTCACGATGATCCAAAGGCCCAGCACAACAATAAAAGCAGGAGGAAGTATCAGGTTTTGTAATTTCAGATCGAGTAACTAAAAAACTACCTTATGCAACAACTGCTCTGCCCAAATCCAGCCCAAGACACAGCAAGCCCACGTGAAGCTGCCTCACACAGAGCCTGGGAATTCTGCCAGACTCGTGACTGCCTCAAACGGTCTCTACCTCTCCAAAAAGCCCAACACATCCATGGATTATCTCCATTTGGTGTCACCCACAAGGTCAGCGAGCCAATCTGACTCCTGGCACTCCCCTCTCACCTCAGCCTTCTGTTGGGAAAACAAATCCACTGGGATAATTCCCATTCAGGGAGTGCAAGCGAGCACAGTGCTGTGGGAAGGTCGAGGGTGTTACAGCAGAAAAGCAAAATATAGAAACTCTCATTTCAGAGAACTCTTTCAAGCAATTGGAGCACTGAGCAATCCTCTCCCCAGGATATGTAAGGCCTGCACAGAGCCACGAGGGGAACTGTCCCTGCCCAACTCCTCCTGCAACACCAGGGACAGCTTTTCATCGACTGAAAATGGAACAAATTCTCTCCTGACCCAATTCTCTCTAAAAAAAAAAAAAGTGGAAAAAAATCAGGAATTTGAATCATGGAATCATTAAGGTTGGAAAAGCCCTTTCAGATCATCAGGTCTGACCACCAACACAGCAGCACCACCATGGTCATCACCAAACCACATCTCCAAGTGTCACATCCACACATTTTCTGAACACCTCTGGGGATGAGGACTCCATCACTGCCCTGGGATGCCCCTTCCAATCCCTGGACACCCCTTCCATAAAAAATTCCTCCTGATGTCCAATCCTGGCTGGGTTGCAAAGACCTGAAGGCCCAGTGCCACCCCTGCCATGCCAGGGACACCTTCCACTGTCCCAGGGTGCCCCAAGCCCTGTCCAGCCTGGCCTTGGGCACTGCCAGGGATCCAGGGGCACCCACAGCTGCTCTGGGCACCTGTGCCAGGGCCTGCCCACCCTGTTCATCCAATGTGAGCCACAGCAAAGCTTCAGCTCAAGGAGATCTGGTTACTCAAAAGCTCACAGTCTTTTTTAGGTGAATTATTCTCCATCATCCACACTTCTGATCACTGGAGTAACTGGCAGGGAGAGAAGCACACATTTGGCAAAACCAGGAACACTTTAATGTCTAGAGATCGCTTATCTCATTGCAAAATTCCACCCAAACACCTTTTGCTCAAGGCTTTTATCAGATTGTGCCTTTCCACTCCAGCCCCAGCATGCTCCAAAAATCAGCCATCAAAGACTTCTGCAGGTCAACAAAAACCTGTCCATTAAATGGGAGTGTGATGACGATGGCTGTGGGGATGTGAGTGAGACACCCAGGCAGACTGAGCTGGGAGGGCACCAGGCCCAGCCTCCTCTGAAACCCAGCACTGACAGAGCTCTGGCTGCTCAGGAGAGGTTTGAAATCTGAAATTCAGGAGTGAATTTTGGTGTCTGAGCTGGAGAACATTAATTGCATCTCTTGGTGTCATCCTTGCCCCAACAGAAACTACAGCCTCAAAGGAAGGAGCATTATGATGCCCCTGCTTGGAACCAGGAGTTTTGTTCTTGTTTCTATTTGAAAAACTCGTGTCAGGTTGAGGCTTTTCACAGACAAGGCTTTACTACAAAGCCAGTTTGACGAAACATTTCAGAAGTTCAGATTTGCCACAATCCTCATCCTTATTTTAAACAGAAGCTCAGATTCCCACCACCTCAGCTTGCAGGATTATTACTGAACAGGCCTAGGGAATGAAGGAATGGAAAAAAAGGCTGAAAATCACAACCAAGGGCAGGAACTGCTTCCACCATTTCCTGAGTCATGCCCCAAGTGCTGTAACCCAAGTGTGTGACCAGGAGTCATGAGGGCAGAACTCCCTGGGGTGATGTGAATCTGCAAGTCAGCAGCTGTGGGACAGGAAACCTCACAGCAAGGGGAAGCTGCTGTGGGCAAATCACGAGCTGGGAGAGCAAGAGTGAGTTCTCACCTAGCAGGGAAGCCCCACATACCTTCTCTGCTATGCCATTCTCTGTGGTGTAGATGGCCATCAGCTCTGTGTCCTCTGTGTCCTGATCACCGCTGGATGTGGCTCCACCATTTATCACAACCTTAAAAACAAAACAAAAAGAGAAACACGATGTCTTTTAAAATAAACATTTCCTCTGCAGTCACAGCCCATGTCAGTCAGTTTTCTCTCTTGGTATTTGACATCTGCCTCTGACACTTTGCCAGAAAACATGAGGAACATGGCAAGTCATCATTTCTGTAACAGCAGGGCTAGGGACAGAGAGAGACTTGACAGGATCCTTAAAAACATCCCAGAGAGCTCCTGCAAACCTGGGCAGTGCCAGCCTGGGGCAGGGGGAACCAGCAGCAGACTGATTGAAGAGCTCTCGAGAGGCAACGTGCACAACAGAACGATTCAATGAAAATGGGAGGAAGCAGAGGACAAGCAAATATCTCCCTGCTGCTGCCTCTTAGTCTCAGTTGAGCAGTTCAGGTGGTCAATACAGGCTGGACACGAGCCCAGGTGGGCAAGTAGGCTCTGCTGAGGCCCCTCAAGGGCTGTGTTCAGGTCTGTCCCCTCACAAGAGAGGCACTGAGGGGCTGGAGCGTGTCCAGGGAAGGGAATGGAGCTGGGGAAGGGGTTGGAGCCCCAGGAGAGGCTGAGGGAGCTGGGAAAGGGGCTCAGCCTGGAGGAAAGGAGGCTCAGGAGGGATCCTGTGGCTCTGCACAACTCCTGACAGGAAGGGATCTGATCCCAGGGAACAGGGACAGGAGCAGAGGGAGCGGCCTCAGGCTGTGCCAGGGATGGACAGGTTGGATACAGGGAGTATTTCTCCACTGAAGGAGTTGTTAAGCACTGGGGCTGCTGCCCAGGGCTGTGGTGGTATCCCCAGAGCTGCTCAGGACCACAGCAGATGTGGCACTCGTGATTTAGGGGACGTGGTGGGGATCAGTCACAGGTTGGACCTGACAGTCCTGGAAGTCTTTTCCAACCTCAGTGATTCCATGACTCCACCCCAGGGGGTTCCTGCTGCAGGGGCACAGCTCAGAGCTCTGAGCACGCCGTGCCTGGGGGGCTGCCCCTGCTGGAACACGGAATAACCACACACAGAGGCTGTGTTCACACACAAATCCTCAGGGAAGCAGAGCTTTGTCTGCTGGTGGAAATGAAGGGTTTGTACAACACAACTGGAACGTTATCCCCTGATTCCCACTGACTGCAGGCCTGGAATTACTCACAGGCAGGGTGAAGAAAGTGGGGTGCTTGGACTCATCCTCGTATTTGGCCTCTGTGGAGCCTCCTGCCTCCACCGACTTGGACGTGGTGTTCTTGCCAATCCCCATCGTTTCCAGCACGTCCAGGACTTGCATGCAGCACCCAGGAGGTGCTTCTGGGACAGGCCAAGAACTAAGGACAGCTCCTTATTCCAACAGCAGCAGCTCCAGGAATCACACAGCAGCTCAGTAATCCAGCTGGGACATCAGGGTGTCGCTTGCATCAACGGCTCCTAGGAGTGAAGGGAGAAATTGGTATTTTTATTCCCTAAAATAGATGTGCAAAAGCACAAGCCCCACAGCCTGGGCTCCCTTTCATGCTCGTGACTCACCAACTCTCATCATTCCTCCCTGATAATTATCAGTCAAGGTATTTGAAATTCTTTCATACTGGGAATACTCTGATTATTCTCTCATTCTTCTCCTGTATTTTTCAATCATTAGTAGCACACTGAAACCTTAGTTTTTCTCCAATCTCACAGCAATTTCCACAGAACTTTTTGGGAACAAACTCCAGGCACAGAGTAGTGCAGAACAGCTGAACATCTACCACAAACGAGACCTGGGCTTCTCCAAGGAGGGTAAATTTGCAGAGCTGCTCCAGGGTTACCTCTGTATTACTGAATCTTTTCTTTGAAACAAACTTACTTTGAAATAAAAAGCATCTGGGAAGCTCAGACTGGATGGACAGTGAGGCCAGCTGCCTTTCAGTGAGCCTGTTTCAGACAGAAACAGCCCTTTCTGCTTAACACCCTACCCCAAAATTATCCCCAAATTCTCAGCTGTATGAAGAACTTTCCAAGTGATCTGTCCAAGGATGCTGAAGGAACTGTTTGAGGATAAACTCTGTATTTTAATGAGCTTCACTTCTCTTCTGGCACAGGAACAGGAAAGATCAGACACCTTAGTGGGGCTCTTTCGTTTTCCCAGAGGGGTCACTACAGCAGTTTTCCCACTTTTGCCCCTTAAATCAGACCAGTCAGTCCAGTCATCCCACATTTTCCATTTCCAAGACAAAAGATCAGGAATTAACTTATTTGAACCTAAACTCCTCACAGGACAGCACAGAAAATCCTGCAGCAAACCAAGTTTTGCAACCTGCAAAGTTACTGAGCTTAAACAGAAAATGCAGCTGCCAACACCTGCAGGTGAAACCGGGTCAGGTACAGGTGAAAGTACAGGACAGAACCTGAAAAAGTCTTTTGAAAGCCACAGAAAGCAGAATTTTCTGCACCCATCCAAGCAGCAGAACCCACTCACACTGGTGTTACTTCAAAAGCGAGTTAATGATGGGTTCAGCTGAACCCTAAGGTGGAAACACAGCTCACGGACATTCACAAACACAGGTTTGGATTGGGAAAAAAAGAAGCAGAACTTGGCTTTTTCCTTAAGTCTCCCTTCCAGACGCTGCTCAGGAAATGCCAGCAGCTCCTGCCTACTGTAATTGCAATAATAACTGAACTTGAGAAAGACTCTTCTGCTGAGGGCAATTCAGGACTGTACTAATATATGAATACTAATATTTTAGAACCTCTTAATAGCTGTTAAGTGCCCATATGCTGGAAAATTCTGGTTCCTTGGGGTGAAAGAAATATTAAACCTTTCAAAGCAATGTAGATATCTCTTGAAAAGTTACATAAAAAAGATGATTTGGGCAGTGAGATCCCTTGAAGCATTAATTTAAATCATGATGGGATGGAAGGCAGTGCCTGCAAATTAGGGTTAAGATTTGTTTATGAGGGCAAATATTAAAGTAGCATAATTTATTATTTCTAACTTGAAGACTGAAGGAGAAGACTGGTTTGAATACTCACTGTCTTGCTCTGGAAAAAACTTGTCATTTCTATTTTCACAATAACCACAGAGCTCCTCTTCAAAGTGCAGCTCAGGGCAGAGAGGAGACAGGTAGTGGTTAAAGTTTAAAGATTTGGGGCACTGGTGCGTCTGGGCTGGGATTTTTGGAGGGGGTTTTTGTTTGCTTTCACTGTAAAACAATGAGGGGTTTTTTTCCTAGCACACAAGAACAAAGAGAAAAGAATCTGCCTTTTTCTGTCATTGCAGACATATTTTATCCTCCAAGAAAATCAGAGATGGAGACAGGCAAGGTTTAGTCTGGCAGCTTTATCCTCTGGGATTGAGAAGGGAAAGGGCAGCAGGACATCTCCCTAAGCCAGGGCCAATAAATCTGGAGCCAGGGAAGCTGCCAGTCACAGGATCTGCTCTAAGGTGCTCTGGCACCCTGAGCTGCTCAGCTGGCACTCACCAGCATCTCCAGAGAGAAAAGACAAGGCTGTAATCCTGCTCTGCTGGCTGCTGTCTCCTCCAGGCCTGGATCACTCCTTGGGAATGGCTCTTGGGAATTCCAGCAGGACAGCAGCAAAGCTTGTCTTGGATCAAGTGACTGTTCAGAGCTGACACACCATGGCTAAAATACCAATTCCCAAACAGACAACTCCCAATTCACAGGCAAAAAACCCCTCATTGCTGCTTTTCCTAAAGAGAGGGAGGATTTGTGTCAGGAGGGGTTGGTCCAAGAAAAACCAGAACTACCCAGCAATTAAAATTGCATTTAATGGCACGGATGATCATCAGAGATTTCTGGAATGCTTTGATTCTGCAATCAGGAGTGCCTAAGAGCAGATAAACTCTGCTGCTGCTGCCTAAAGCTACCTGCAAGAGACCATTCCTTATCAGCCCCGGTGTCCAGAGCAAACCCAGCTCCTCAGGAGATGAAAAGTCCTGGAGAAAGGGATAACAGACATCCAGCACCAGGCAGGTACACTCAGTACAACCCCTCATCTGCGGCCTGGGATCAAATGGAAAGGCTGGAAGTGAAATTTCCATCAGGACTCTGATACAAAGTTCAGCTTTCCACACCAAATTGCCTCCAGTGCACACCTGCGTTTAACACAGAAGGCCAAGAGCTGCCAGGGCTTTACAGTGCTGGAGATAAGATTAGGATTTACAAACAAAGGGCAGGAGATAGCCCCAGTGCAAGTTCAGGAGGAAAAGCCTCCTGGCCAGGGAAAGGCCACTCTGCACCTTCAACATCTGCCTCTTCTCCAGCAAAAAGCGCCCTCAAGCCTTGGAGCCACCAGGAGAGGACACAAAGAGGTGGCAGTGTCTGGTCTGACACATCAGCACCTTCTCATGCCTCCAGGACCACCCACCACATTTTTCCTTTTGCCAAGGTTGCTGCTATTTCATTTGAACAGATTAGGATGCATTTCAAAGCACATGGAAAAAAGCTAAAACTCATTACAGATATAGAGAGCTACAGTGCAAGACTGTTTAAATGCTCTTTTTCTTCCTGCAAGTCTCTGCTCTGGAACCTCCACCACAAATAAAAACATCCACTGGAGCACAAAGGTTTTCCTACAGGAAAATCTGCCCCTGTGCCACCACAGGCTGCACAAAAAGCTTTGACTTCATGAGGTCCCCAACTGCCTGTGAGTCAGTAAAAAATCCTTTCAAAGCTCATCTCTTAAGCAGATCCAAGGGTTAACCTGGGCAGGACAGAAGGTGCAGATAGACATAAAGAGCTTATTGCCATGGGAGGGAAAACTGGCCAAGAACCCACAAAGGAGCTGGCAGTGGAATACAGACACCTCCCTTGCATGCACTGTTTCCTTTAAAAGCACTGGATATCGTTTTTGGCTGAAGCACACCAAAAATATTCTGTAGATCAGATTTGCTGCGATGGCAATTCCTCCCTACAGTGCTGAAGACCCAGTGGAAGGGCCTTCAACGTCAATATTTGAATCCAGAGCTTGGCAAAGCAAAAACTGGGGAAAACAAAACCCTTCTGACCTCCAGGCTGTGACATTCCTGAGGCATTGACAAGTTCTTGGGGCTCTTAGTTTGGGTTGATTTAGGTTTTAACTTCTCTTAGAAGAGTCAACACTTTGCCAGGTGCCGATGGCCTGGCAGCACCAGGATGGGCAGCAGGTCATGCTCAGGACATGGCAATGCTGTAAAGCTCATTTGCAATAAGCAGACCTAGAGATTAACCCCCTGGAGGAAGCTCAGGCTCCCCTGTGACTTTCAGCCCTGAAAATTACAGTTTTTCCAAAGTGAAAGGATCTCCAGCAGCTCTGTGTATTCCCTTATTTGCCAAACTCAAAACAAAAACCTTCTAAAACCACAAAGGTTGAATTTCAACTGGATCCTAAATTTCTCTCAGCTGAGCCGAGCCCACCACCCAGTGACAATCAAAATACTTCAGCCTTTCCCTGTCCCTTTAGACAATCCCTGCCCTGGCCCCCAGTCAGTCCCTGTGGGCCTCTCCTCCACACCCCAGGGAAAATCAGGTACTGGCCTGAATTTGGTGGCCTCTCCCTGCTGCACAAGGAAAATATTTGTAAAGGAAGCACAACAAGCGTGGTGATAACAGCAGCTGGGGATGGAACATCCCACGCTTGGGTTTGTCCCATGTCACAACTCCCTGAGGAAGGAGTGGTGGCACAGCCAGCCAGGACCTTTCTGGCTGTTACAGATGGCTGAAGAGCCAAAAAACTCTGGCTGTTGCAGACACTAAGGAGATTAGAATCAAATTAAGGTCACTGCTTAATTACCATCATCAATTTATTATTTTAATTAGCTGTCAAGCTCATGTGAACAGACCAACTTTCTCCTCCAAGCAGAGATGATGCTCAGCCAGAATTTGTCCCACTTGAGGTGCCTCTGGAATTTCACCACCTCCCATGGCATTTCCAAGTGTTTGGCACCTCTGGAACTCGGGCGTGTGATGTGTTTTAACACACATCAAGGCATCCTCTAGGTTTGAGATTTTGTATTTTAGGCAGCAGACGCATGGAAAGGGACTTGGACTCCCTGCGTGTTATTTTCTTGTTACATGTTCCAAGTCTGAGCAGAAGATAAAACCAGTTTTTACCCCACTTGCTGTTGTTTAAGGCTCACTGTGGGAAGGACACACCAGACACTGAGGCTAAAGCAAAATTTCAGTTCCTGCAGCGTCCCAGCTGTGAAGAACTGAAGCCAGTAACAAATGCACCGGATTTACTTGGTTTGGAGTAAAAAAGAATGAGTTTAGGCTACGCAGCTGATCCTGCCCTCCAGGAAAAGTCACAGAGAAACCAAAGCACCCCTGTGGGACAGAGGTGTCAGGGGCCAGCCAGGAGTCCAGAGAAGGGACAGACAGACACGGAGACGGGACAGACAGACACAGGCTGGGATTGGAGACGGGACAGACAGACACAGGCTGGGATTGGAGACGGGACAGACAGACACAGGCTGGGATTGGCACCAGGGAGCTGCAGAAGGGACAGCACGGATGCCAAGAGATCAGGGAAGTTGTAAAAGGAATTCCTTGCCCAGAACCCTTCACCGAACTGATCAGGGACAGGGAGTGCTCCGGCAGTGCAGAACATGGCAGAGGCTCCAGTCAGACCAAGGCTGCTCACAGAGCACAGCTGTGCCTGGCCAGACACACATCCCACACAAAAGCAAGACAATTCCCAGGTAATTAAGGAATAGCAGATCGCCACTGGCTCTAGCTACACCCTCACAAAACTTCTGTACTGGTTTTGTGCCATTAAGGTATTAAAACCCAAAACCTCATATTTTTGTTATTAGCCAGATCATGTCTGCTGTGCATCAGCTCCAGGAAATGGATTTATCCGTGTTCTCACTTTTCTGCTGTTTTTAATCCCAGGAGAACCTCAGAACATGGATTCCCTTTTCTCTCTCCAGCCTGCACAGCTGCCCACACCTATTTCACAGCTCAAATAAATAAACATTAGAGTTACTTGTTTCTGAGAACCTGTTAGAAATTAAACAGTACATTACCAAGGGGCTTTCAAATATTAAGGACCAAATTACAAGCCACCAAAAGAGCACTGACTTTGCTACTCAGAGGTGTCCAAAGGGTGCTGGATGTTTTCCTAGGAAAAAGGTTCTCCACAGTTAAACTTCCCCAAATATCCCATCACTGAGGTTAAAAAAGCCCAATAAGTACTTAAAGGATGCAATCAAAGTCCTGTCTGCAGAACCACGACCACAAATCCAATTGCTTCACGCTGTTACATGCCAGATCTGCGCCTCCATACGGCACCTGTGAGGTCCCACCACTGTCCACATACGCAGGGAGTGCCTGAAAGGCATTTTTTCTGTCTTCCAGGGCATTTTCACCACCTGATAGATGTGAAGAAGGTGCCCAGAACCCCCACTTAATTTGTAAAAACCATCCTCCTGCTTCAGGAGTTTTTTCTGGGGCTGTTTGGAGCAGACTCTTTGGTCCCAGGAAACTCGTGATTTGTCTTTGGCCTCCCGAGTTCCTCCTCATGAACTGAAGCTGCACTGAAATGCCACCACATCCTAAATACTCCAGAGATTTTCCTCCTGCACTGAACCACATCCACAACTGAGGAAAAGCAGACTCCAAATTTAACCTAACACCACACAGTTCGTCTTTACCTGAAGCAGAGACAAACAAAATGCTGCTAAATACCCAAACTTCCTAACACCTGAGTTTTAAAAAATTCAATTTAGGTTTTAGAAAGAGCTGATGGGTACTTTAAGAAGATTCTCTCTTCACTTCAAAGTAGCTCTTCAAAGCACAAACATACTCTTTCTTTGGAGGCACTAATGAATTTTTAAGTAGTTGGTATTTTGACTGCCGTCCAAAACGGTGCTTTAATAACTGACCAGCATTATTAGGGCAAGTCTACACAAAGCTAAGCAGGAAAGTTATGCCGAGCTCAAACCTTCCGTGTATTTAAAGCACATTAGCTAAATCTCATTAACTTCCTGTGTGAATGAGCTCGTTGAGAAGGGGACTTAAATCCAGCTGAATGAGATGTTTAACAAAGGATCTCACAGCTTTCAAAAACTACAAGTTTGGTTAGCCAAGTTATTAACTTAGGCTGTGACTCTAAACTAGAATAGCTGAAATCTGGGTGTTTCCAGCATCAGTCACCCTGAAGGGTGTTTGATCGAAACACTGCTGGCCAAGCAGTTCCTACTCATCCTTCACCCCATTATTCCCATTTTCTTGTTCCAAAAGGCAGCAGTTTGGCCCAAATTCTGTGCAGAGCATTTATCACCCTCCCGGGACATCCAGGGACATCCCATCCCACCGGAGGACAGGGATGAGAGAAGGACATGGGGGAAGCTGTGAGACTCCAAAGCAGTGCAAGCAGAAGGTGGGAGATGACATTTTCCAGCTCGTTATCAGCACAGACACCACCGGGAACTCACACCTCCAGATCAGGGTAAATAAAAATTAAATCCTGTCTCACTGTTCCTGTACAGTCTGCCCTGGAGCTCAGCACATCTCACACAGTGGATGGTACACAGTAATTTGATTTCTAATGCTATGGAGTCCTTACAGTCTCCCTGGGGAGAATTAATAATTTGGGCATTCCGATACCTCCCCGTTATTATGGATATTAATACACAGCTCGTTAAGCTCCTTCATGGCCCTCAAAGCAACCTGAGCTCACACTGGGTCCTTTCTCAGCCTGCTTTGTACTTGGACTTGGCACTTTGATGAAAGCTCCCTTCTTTCCAAGACTTTAATCACATTAAAACAAAGGTGGAGTTAGAGACTCATCTAGGAAAAATTCCATTTATTAAGTAAATCGAGGTAATGTGCCAATTTTTCAGCTCTGGATGTGAAGCTCCTTCCCAAAGGCTGAGGCATCCCTGTGGCTCCTTTGAAAAGGGAGCAGCTTGAGCCCAGTAATCAATACAAACCCAGCAACTGATCCCACATTTGAAAAGTTTTACACTGAGTTATCTATTAGGCTTGCCTGGAAATAAACACTTCACTTCCATTTAGCATAACTTATAAGGATTTGGAATTAATAAACTTTTAGAAACTAACCAAGATGCTGTACCTTTTGTGCTGTACCTAATAAGTGCATAACTTATTAGGATTTGAATTTAATAAACTTTTAGAAACCAACCAAGATGCTGTACCTTTGTGCTCAAGCTTTCTTAAAATCTTTTTTACTATATTAATATCACAAAGTTTTCCCATTTTAAAGATTAAAAGGAAAGCAAAGTTTACAGATAAACAGAAAAGAGCAAATCCTTTTAAAACAGTAAATATCTCTTTACAGTGATAGCAATTTTAAAATGAGAAATTAAGTCCTCAAGTTTTTAAGATACTGAAAGTTAGGTATTAACACCTACAAATACAAGTTTTAAAGTTTCTTATCTCATAATGCTAACACCAAATCGGTTGAGTTTTTGCAGCCATCCCCAGCGGGCTGTGAATCCCAAGGCAAACCTGCACAAGCTCTCGGAGGCAGCTCCTGCAGCGCCTCTCCAGCCGGAGCCCGGGGCAGCAGCAGCCGCAGGATGCAGAAATTCATCCCCCAGGAGCACTTCGGACTCTTTTTATACTTCCCCTTGTGTAACTGCTCCGTGCCCAATCCCAGCCCACGCTTACACAAGGGCGGGGCAGGAGGCAGCCCTGGACACCCTGGTTACGCCTGGGTTACTCCATGGCTCCGCCGGGCTTACGCAAAGCAGCCCGGCCCCGGGAGCTTCGGCTCGGGCACACACTGCAGCCAGCCAGAGCCCTCCAAACACAACTGGCACAAATATTTACATGCCTGGCTGCAGCAGCTGGAATCTGGATGGGGCTTTTCTCCAAGTGTTTTTCCATGAGATTCCCTTGTGCAACATGTTTTTATCAGCAAGTGGAGAAATTTTTGAGAGGTCCCAGATCTCCGAGCTCTTCTCTAAGACAAGGGTCAGTGATCCTCAGCCTCACTGGGAACTGAAACACGTCAGGACTCGTGCTGGGCTCATCCACTTCCCCAGTGGAAAACACTGAGTAACGATGATGGGCACAGGGCAAAGTGAGATGGGAAGGGATGCAGGAGAAGAAGTGAAAGACTTGAAACAACAACAAAACCAACAAGAAATAGAGAACAGGCTGCTCAGGAAGTGGGTGAGTCCCTGTCCCCGAAGGTGTATAAAAGCCATGGAGATGTGGCATTCAGGGCATGATTTAGTGGTGGATGTGGCAGTGCTGGCTGAATGGCTGGACTTGATCTTAAAGGTCTCTTCCAACCTAAACAATTCCAGGATTCTAGAACTGCTTCCCATGGATCTCCTCCTTGCCTCACTCCCTTTCTGTGGAGCACAGCCCTGCCTAAGGCTGCCCTTACACTCCTAAACATCGCTTTGTCATTTGTCACATCACAACCCCTGCCTCAAGCTGCCACAGTTACTCATCCCCACCCCTATCCCCATTTCCCTTTTCAAACAGTTACTGAAACACCATCACCCTACAACTGATACTGAAGCCACAACCAGAACAGGCCACCACAAAGCAGCACCCACTGTTACCATCTTCTGCCTGGATTTACCGGCAGTGACTCCACCCCTCGTACCCAAGGCAGAGCGCGCCAAGAGTGTGGAGCTCGAGGGCACAAAGATGAGCTCACTGTACCTGAAATGCCCTTTTTGCACTACAATGCGTGGAGGCAGAGACACGCTGCCAGTGCTGTCCAGTCCCCCCCCCCGGCTCTGTCCAGTTCCTCTGGCTCCATCCAGCCCCCCATGTCCATCCAGCCCCTCGGCTCTGTCCAGCCCCTCCAGGTCCATCCAGGCCCCAGCTCTGTCCAGCCTCCTCAGCTCCGTCCAGTTCCTCTGGCTCCATCCAGGCCCCCATGTCCATCCAGGCCCCCATGTCCATCCAGCCCCCCATGTCCATCCAGCCCCCCAGCTCTGTCCAGCCCCTCCAGGGCCCATCCAGCCCCTCCAGGTCCATCCAGCCCCTCCAGGTCCATCCAGCCCCCCTGGCTCTGTCCAGCCCCTCCAGGGTCCATCCAGCCCCTCCAGGGTCCGTCCAGCCCCTCCAGGGTCCGTCCAGCCCCTCCAGGGTCCATCCAGCCCCTCCAGGGTCCATCCAGCCCCTCCAGGGTCCGTCCAGCCCCTCCAGGGTCCGTCCAGCCCCTCCAGGGTCCGTCCAGCCCCTCCAGGGTCCGTCCAGCCCCCCGGGGCTCCAGGACACCCGGCAGCCTCGCACAGGTCGGAATTCGCCGCCCGCTGCTCCGGGCGCGCTCCGGGCTCGGCGTGCGCTCGGTCCCACATCAGAGCCAAGGCCTGAGCAGGGCACGGTTAATTGGGAGCTGACGCCCGGCCCGTGCCACGCTGCTCACTCACCCCTCGCTCAGACCCATGGAAGCGATCCAAGGATCTCCACTCCTCTGTGCAGTGTGTGCGCACACAAACCCAAAGGATATTCCAGCCTTTAATCCCCACTGCAAAGAGATGTTGAAAAGCTTCCCCCTGTTTGCTCCTTCTCCAGTTATTAGATCCTTTCCTTTTCCCTTCCTTCCGAATTCCAAATGTTTTCACAAACGCAGTATCTTAATTTCAATGTAAAGAAATCTTAGAGCCCTTACCACAAACATCACCAAACCTTAAGACCACAAAATCCCAACAGCTGTACCCAGACTGGCTGAAGATCACTGATCTACAACACTTTTATGGAACATGCTGGAAATTGTTTTAGATTCAAGGTTTGATGTGCTCACAGGGAACCACAGGACTGAGGGATCAACGGCAAGAGGAAAACTTTGTGTTTTGAAATAAGCAAGCCATCTGCTTTTTTTATTTCGATGTCCAACTGTTGTTTAATCCCACTATTTTTTTTAATAGTTGGATTGAACAATGCCAGGGACTCAAATACTTCTTGCCCTGAATATGACAGTTCAAAGTATAATTGAGTTCAATGCAATTAAAATTCTTAAGTATGCAATCAAAGACTTGTCTATTTACCTTGCAATTAAAACTAATTGCTCTAAAATTCATCACTGGTGAGTGGAGAATTTCAACATTCGAACAATTTATTTCTGATTACTCTGCATTTACTCAATCCAAATAAAACACCTGCTAATCTGGGTACCTCCACTTCAATCCCAGCTGCCAGGATTGATGTCAGGACAGATCCAAGCATGGGTTGTTGGGTTACAATTCCCTGCAGCGAGCAGGGACTGGAATCATTGTGACACTCCAGGGCAATGCTAATTTAAAAAGTAACTCCACTGCCTCAAACACTGGAATATTTCGCAGTGCAGCTTCAAGTTGCAGAGTGGTGTGGAAGCCAGGTGGGAATGAACAGCTGAGGGCTGTGTGTGGCTGCACTTCACTGTGGGAGGGGAATCACAGCAGAGGATTTATCTCACTCTGCTTCAGCCTAGGGAGCTTGGTTGTGATGGTCTGCCATAGCCACTCAATCATTTTTTATTACCAGCTTAATACCTTAAATGCAAACTGGTGGAAACATTTCTACTGCTTGGGAATGTTACTCCTAGGAGGAGTTCACTTTGACTATTACAAGAAAACCCAACTTTTTGCCTTCTTCTCAGACACTCAGTGTTCAGCCTGAGGATGAACCAACACTTCCAAGTGCTCCAGCCAAATTCTGTTTGCTCTTGGACACATTGGTAAACTACTGACAACATTCCGAGTTGGAATATTTATTCTGAGGAATTATTCTCCGCAGTTTTGCAGCGCTTGGGCAGGATAAAATCCTTCTCTGAAGTCCCCTATTCACCCTGCACAAGGGTGGCAGACAGTCCCATCACCAAAATGACAATAATGCAACCTGGGTGCTGCAAACACCTGGTAACCAAATCCCTCCTTGCAAACTTCAGTACGAAAAACACCCAAAAGCAAGAATGATGCAGCCACTCAGTGCCAGCAGAGCTCAGGGAGAGGCACAGCTTCCTTGCAAGAACATCCTGTTTTATCCGGAGGGTGAGGTGGAGGAGGCATCGCTTCTGACAGCTCAATGAGCCCCCTCACTACATTTCTGTAGCGATCTCCTAATTTAAGTATTCTTCCTCCCAAAGCCCCAGCAAATATGTGATCTTTTACATCAGCTTATTTAATCAGCAGCCTCTCATGAATATCCTCCAGAACACACTTAACACAATACAGCAAACACAGAAAATAGCATCACACACGAGCACAATAAATAGATCCACTTCCACCCACAACTGGGAACAGCAGAAAGCCTCAGCTATTAAGTTTGATCTTAAGAGTGATGTTTATAAATCCATTGAATTATGAATTCTTTGTAAAAGCTCTTACCAGAAGATCTGCAGTAATATGCAAACATCTACTGCTCTTCCCTAGTGCTGACTCAAATTGCCACGGAGAATTACTGGAATTGTTCTGAAAGCTTACCAGGTAATTCAGGGAGTGATGCCCAGTCCTGCCTCCTGCTGAGTGTCCCCTCGCACCGGCTGAACTCGCAAATCCCTCTCTCCTAGAGAAAGGACACCTTGGGGCCATCCATGGCCAATGAATCACACATTTTCAGCTGGACAATGCAATGCCTTGTGGTCAACTTCTGTTCTTAAGTCCCTCCTAACTCATCTACAGTCTGTATTATTAAGGTGTTTATTAGAACTTTTCCTGCAATGGGGTATTTTAAAATACTTGTAAGAAGAACCCAGGATCTGAGATGTACATCAAAGCAGACACTGAGTTCTGGGTAAAAAGGAAATTCAAGATGGAAGTACCTTTAAGAATACCCGAGGCTGATTTCTGGGCAAGAAATAAGGAATCACTGTCAAGAAAGAACAACAAAATAATAGTGAAGCCAAAGTCCTACACTCCACAGGCACTGATCAAAGCACTTCCAAAATTACTAGAGAAGAAATGTGCTTTTTGGGACGTGTTTCTGTATTCACCCTGTCCATAAACGAAGTCAGACTCCTTTCCTGGAGCTCCAGGTATTCCTGTAATTAAAGGCAAAAGTTCAAATCCTTTGTCTTAGGAGAAAAGCCAAAAGCAAAGCCTGAGCAACAGAGCAGGGTTAGAGGCAGTGAACCTTAACACATCATTACCTTCGAGTACCTTGCCAGATTACCCTGAACACATCATTACCTTTATGTATTCTCGGAATCCCCACCCCTGGAAGTGCCCAAGGCCAGGGCTGGGAGCACCCTGGGACAGGGGAGATGTTCCTGCCCACGGCAGAGGGTGGCACTGGGTGGGCTTTGAGCTCCCTGCCATCCCAACCCATCCCATGCCCAGGAACACGGCCAAATCCGACACACCAGTTACACCAGTTAGTTTGCACGCTCATATTTTAGCTTTCTCTCCCTATTTTTGTGACAGCGAATAGGTTCAATAGTTTCTAAACTCCTGTACAGAAAAATCCAGCAGGCTGTGTAAAGAACATGGAAAGTCCCACCCTTCAGCCAAAGCGGCTATTTTAATTTTCTAAAGGCAAAACACTTTTATGCAAAATAATTTGTTTAGTTTTTCATTCAATATGTCATTTGCTTGGATGCCTAAAAATTGCCCTGCATTACACAGTGAGCAGCCAGGCTGAAAACTCCAGCTGCAAGACTAAATGCCTTAAAAAGTCGGGGAGCAGGGGGGAAGAGCAGATATCCATAATTTTGGCCAGTGATCCTGGGATCTCCTTCACAGATCAGTAATTCACAGCCCAACTGCTCCAGCAGCCACAACTCCTCCTCCCACCAATCCCAACCTCCTGCATCTGAAATGAAAAAAGCCTTTTTAATCTTCAAAGCATGGCCACAAGTCAATCTCAACTTAGCATACTTTTTAATTTTCTTTTTAATTATCCAGTTGGGAGAGTTATGTCCTTCTTGCTCAGTGACCTTTTGCTCCTTCGAGATTACTTCAAAATCTTTCCTGGGAATAATCAGCGAATTTACAGCACTTCCAGAGGAAACCTTCCAAGGCTCCCGAGGCTGGAGAGGCAGAGCCAGTGTGACTCTGTGTGCAGCAGGACAGCATCCTCTGGCTTCAGGATTGTCAGGAGTGCAAAACTGCCACTGCTGCTCCTTCCCTTCCCGGGGTGGGCTGGCACCACACTGGGTTTGGAGGTCCTGACCTGGAGCCAGACCCAAAGCTGCAGGAGGAGCTTCCTGCTGGAGCTGGCACAAGGCAGGGCACAGGCTGAGCACCTCTCGGTGGCACAGAGCAGGAAAAGATGCCATTATTCACTGCACTAGCAAGAATGGATGCTGATATTCCCACCAATAACTGGTGCCCAGCTGTTTGCCCTGAGAGCTTTGGTCACCCAGCACAGCTCAGTTTCCCACAGCCACTGGGGGAAAATTAAATCATTACTGCCATTAATGATATTTACGCCAAACCAGCACTCCTTACTCCCTGCCCACACACCAAACAACTGTAAGCAGCCCTGGGTTTGATTCCCACATGTTAAGCAAACCAATTACTAATTTATTAATTTCACAAGCCTGGCAGTGTTGCTGTGTTCAGCCAGCCTCGCTGGGTGACTCCCATGCTCCTGTTCCAGGCAGACTCAGGTGAAAGCAGCTCCTGCCCAGCATGGACCTCCTCAGAAATGTGCATTTTCTGGTCCTTCCACCCTCTGAAGCCACGGGGACAGCCCGGGCAGCAGCAGGAGGGACAGGACCTGCTGGAGCCCAGCTGCCACCTCACCCCTGTGCCACACACCATGTCACCAGGCAGATGGGGAATGTCATTCAGTGCAGTGGCTTTGAAGATTTTCCTCCCTATGTAAGCAGATAATTAAGAATGCATTAAATAGATATTAATTCTTAAATATCCCTGTGAGCAACAGAACGGGTAAAGGTTAAGTGGCTTCTCCAAGTGAAGGGACAGAAATGGAACAGCCAGTTTAACATCCAGCTGCCTGTTCAAGAAAAGCACAAAAGGTTGAAATATTTTCATAGTTCACACTACATACAATAATATTTATACCAACTATAGGTTATTGAAGGAAATCTTGGTTTTGGAAAACTTTTTAAAAAAGTACTTTGGCAAAATTTAGTCAAATAAACCTTTAGTTCACTTTTAGTAAACCTCTTTGTGATTTCTGCCAGTAAACCAATCCTTTTTTAACCAATATACTGTGGATTTAATATTGTGCCTTAATTGCTGCTCCAGCTTCAGGGCTCTTTGGCAGATGTGTTTCAGCACTGCTTTTAACAAAATAATCACACTTATTCTTACTTAATTGGCATCAGATAAATGCAAGACTTCTTAGCTGCTGCTCTTTGAAGGAACAGCACTTCAGCACACATTTTGCCCTTTGAATAATTAGGAGAAAAGACCAATGCAGATGGAGGGTAGCTAAGTGAGCTCCAAAACTGGGCTAATGCTGATCACAAAATCTTTACCAAAGCCCAACAGCCAAGGAGGGGAGCTCAGACAGCGCTGTGGGTTCAGGCTCATTTATACTGAGAAATTTAATAGAAAGTTTAATTGACAGCTTTGCTTGGTTCTATTGTGCCTGATTAGGCATCTCCATGAAAAGCATTAGCTGTGTTTGATCCCCTCCAAAGCAGAGGAGCTCATTAGCAGGGGATGTTTACAGGACCAGCAGCTCTTCCCCTGCTGCAGGAGGGGTTTTCAGATCGTGTTTTTCTGAGGAGGATCACGACTCCAAAGGAGCTCAGCCTTCCATCCTTTGCCTTTCCTGGTATTTGCCAACAGGACAGATGGACAAGGAAAACATCTGACAGGACTACAACAAACCGCCAACACTTGGGTATTAAAAAAACCCAAATCCTCTCCCTTGTCCATACTTCTTTGTTTGTTTGAGCTTTAAAAGCATCTACCAGTGAGCTGAAATAATTACAAGTAACAAGTGTCCTGGCTGAATAAACCAGACCAGAGCCCTGCGAGATTATATTGGTAATAACAACTCTGCTCAGCACAACCTCCCAAAATTCCACACACAAAATTAAATGGCACCCATGCAAATACATCCAATATCAGCAAATTACTGGTAATTGTTATTGTTCCCAGAGATGAAAGGACACAGAACAGTATGAGAATACAGCAATTATTTCCTGCACTCTGAGCCTATGAACAGGGATCCGCAGCTCCAATTTCTTTCTTGTCAGTCTCAATCCAAATGATTCCCTAGGTTTGGTCTTAATACAACAAAATGCTCATCAGGAAACCATGATCTGTCAGCTTTTATCAAAAACCCCAATCTCTTAAAAATATGACCAAGCAAATGCTGCTTGCATCAGGAAGACTTAATTACCTTTCAGAAACAATTAGTTCTGCACAAAACGTGAAAAAGAGAAGGGGAAAAAACCCTGCTGTAACCTGTGAAGAGCTGGTGCTTTAGAGCCTGCAGAAACAAGGATGAGTTTCCTTTGCTTGGGTATGGTGAGTGTCTGGATACAGGATTCTCCACACAAAGGACAAGTAATAAAGAGAGCAAAATTAGTTTTTTCCTGTCACAGGGATTCAAAGGCTCCATAAAAATTCAAACCTTCCCACAGCAGAGTCCACTAAGTGCTGTTAGCTCTGAGACAGATTCATTTCAATCAGCACACAAAGAAAGGGTTGCTAACTTTGCAGTGCAGCATTTTATTTCCCTTCCAAGCTCCTAAATAAAAAGTGAAAGTCATGACATGGAGTCACGTGCCTGTTTTATGAGCCCCTCTCCTTGACCTTGCATGCTGCTAAGAACATTTACACACAATTCCCTTTAAAAAGCACAACACAGCAGCACCTGAGCTGAGCTTCCAGCTGGAATTCAAGACGCTCCAGGTAAATGATAACATGAGTAAGGTCAGAAAAATAGGAAACCCTTCAGATGGTGGCTTCTGGGCTAGAAAACAGAGTGTGCAGCAGATCCACGGGACTTCCAGAGGGCTGGGAGCCTGGGATAAATTCACATTAACCACCCCAGCACATAAACACAGCCAAGTGCATTAGCGATTAAGGTGCCTTCCTATTAAAGTTGCACTTCATTCTGTTAACTTTTACAGTCTCACAAGTGGGTAACAGCCAGCAAACCACTAAAATCGATATTATTGCCCTGGGCTGCCATTTCACAGCCATGCAAAACAGGAGTAAAGCCAGTTAAAATGTGTCGCTCCATTGAGAGCCCAAACTACTCAAAGCTCACACCCCAGGTTAATGCCCAGGAATGTCAGTGCATGAGCCCCTCTGAAATTGTTTTTCACTTACTTTCCCACTACCCTGCACTCCCAAAATGCTCCAAATGGCAGGAGCCCTTCAACAGTTTAATTTAATTCAGACAACAAACTGGGAAACACGGAGCCCTTCAAAATCAAATTCAAAATCAGTTTGGTGACTCACATTTCTAAATAGCCAAAACCAAAAAATGGTGACTCAATCCCTCCTTCACCATCGTACTCATTTGAGGCCCATTCTTCAAGCAGTTTTGATTCTAAAGTGAGCATAAAGCAGGTGACAAATTTAAACAGTCCCTTCTATCAGGAAGGGCACATGCTGGTTTAACCCAAACATACAGAAACCAGGTCAGTTGTTTTCAGAGCACACAGAGCTTTGGAAGTTCAGATATTCCCAGGTAGTGCGGGACAACTCCTCCACCACAACAACTGGACTCCTCTGCTTCTAAAAATACAACTATCAGACAAAGCTTGTTTTCTCAGGCACTTTGCTGACGCAAGTCCAAGATCAAAACATTCCTGGTTCAGAGGACAGAGATGTTTCAGTCTCCAAAATATGCGGCTAAAATCCAGCCATGCCATCCCCCTAAGGTGCCTGGGACAGTCTTAGAAACACACATCGATTTATTATCGCTTAGTAATGTAGGTTTTGGGGGAAGAATAAAATATTCTGGTTGCCTGAATGTGTTGAGAAGGAGCTCTGGAAATTCCCTTTCCGAGAAATAGGATAAAGTCTATTCTCTCTTGAAGCTGCTATTTAAAAGTAATATTAAAATGAAATCAGTAAGAGCAGACACTTGGATGTTAAGTGCATTCCCGGCCCCTCCTTAACCAGCACTTGCATCTTTCGGCCTAAGAACCGAGACTTGGAGAGAGATTCAGATCATTGAATTTCTAATTATAAACTCTATAAAATACTAGTTTTACATTCTAGAGCACACAATCAACCGGAGCTGTGGGATGGGAACACAGAGCATTTCAATCCACTCCCAAACACAGGAGGGAGACACCCAAACCCGGAGCTTCGGGACTCCCTGGGCACAGCTCGTGGGGAATTCATCCTTCCCAAAACCATCTCTCAAAGCCCAACCCTGCCCCGGGGCCACGGCAGAGTCAAGGGCAGAGTCACAGCTCCCAGGCGAGGGTGGCTCACGCTGACGGGGCTGATGACAACCCTGGGGACACAGGATTAAACCCCGGCTGCTCGTCGCTCTGGAGAACGCGTTACAAACCCGGGAGCGCTCCCGATGCCACCACACACCTTCCCAGCGTTCGGCAACAGAAATGGCCGAGATCAATGTGAGAGGAAGGGATGAAATTACAACAGGAGACTTCTGAGCTACAACTTCAGTTCTCCCTCCTCCTCTCTTTCCCCAGCTAGTGCCAGTGATGTCTCAACACCCCAAGCGCCTTTCCAAGGAAGTAGCTCTGCTCCTTTCCGGGCCAAATTACCATGGCAAGAAATCCCCATGTAGATTCATCTCCAATAGAAAAACACTCAGGCAGCAAACATTCCCTTCCCACAACCTGAAAACAGCCAAACATCATCAGATTTCTTTCCTGCCATCAAAGAAACCCTGTCTTGAGACAGCTCATA
Organism: Prinia subflava; assembly: GCF_021018805.1. NCBI lineage: Eukaryota > Metazoa > Chordata > Aves > Passeriformes > Cisticolidae > Prinia > Prinia subflava. The sequence continues at coordinate 946,222 of NC_086278.1, read as the reverse complement.
ACAACCAAAAACATTTGCCCATAAAGCAAATGTGCTCCCAAGTACTGACAGAAATATTCAGTGCACCCCACGAAGCTGGCCGTGTCTGAGCACACTGCACCCCCGGGAAGGCTGGAGAACAAGCAAGAACTTTCATTTGTAATGATTTATTTTACTGCTGCGTTCACTACATCAGGATGCTCGTCTCTTACTCATCCTGTCAATATTGTCTTCCTGTAGCTTTTAAGTAAAATAACCCCCGCTGTAACTGTTGTCAGGCCATGTCATGACCACTGAGGCTTCATAAATAACACTTGATATAAATAGATTTTCCAGCAACATATAAACCATCGGCTCCAATGGAAGTAGAAGGGCTGTGTGCAGCCATCTGCATTTTCTCCTGTAAGCATAAACACATAAAGAAGCATTCAAAAGCAAAATAAATCTATTGAAGAAATGGCCCCACAGAAACTTCTGGGGCTTGAGATTTCTTACATGGTTCACACAAAGACATTGACAGGAGCACCTACAGCAGAACAAGATCGTCTCAGGAAGAAACACTTCCGTGGTAGGGTGGGCAGGCCCTGGCAGAGCAGCTGTGGCTGCCCCTGGATCTCTGAAACTGCCCAAGGCCAGGCTGAATAGGGCTTGGAGCAGCCTGTGACAGTGGAAGGTGTCCCTGCCCGCAGCAGGGGTGGCACTGGGTGGGCTTTGAGGTCCCTTCCCACCCAAACCATTCCAGGATTCTATAACCTTCCAAATGACATCAGTTCGTGGTGGTAACAGCTCCCAGGGGGTGCCAGCTGCCTTCCCCTGCCCTCGGGATCAGGAGAGGTTTAATCGCTGCAGTTCACACCAGTCAGGAAAGCAGCTCAGCAGCCAATTCTGGAGGAATCCATACCGACAATGCCTGGAGTTTCACCCATTTTCCTTTCAATGGTCTCCAATCAACTTCCACAACACAACAAAGCCCTTAGGGACACTCTATCGTGCTGAGGAAGTTGGTAGATTTGGCTACACCAGGAATAAACCCCCAAACATATTGACAGAATCAAAGACAAAAAACCCGGTTTAATTTAAAAAAAAAATTGAAATAGAACTGCATACAAATGCAGCATTTTTTACACGTTCTTCTAAACAAATATGGGGGAAATCCACAGCTGAGGTTTTCAGTTAGGAAAAAAACAATCCTCAAACGGTGCCATTATCTCAAGCTTCCCCTGAAGAAGTCTCCAACTAGGTAATACCAACAAAAATTATTTCTGTTTCTCCACTGGAATTCAACTCCGTGTTAGACGACCTCGTGAGACAGAAACTCTCGTATTAGCAAGGTTTAAATACACCCACACACCCACAGACCACCTAATACGGACTTGGGGAGTACGCTCGGGGTCTGCCTGGACTCACGGGGGGCAAAGAGCACGAAAATTCCCCGACCAGATCTGGCTGCCACAGAAACACAAGGCTCTGGTGGGCTGAGCTGCCATCCCTCCGGGAGTGCCCCAGCGCCGGGACACTGCCAGGGGTGAGGGATGGGAGCTGCTGAAACTGCTCCTGTCAGCCAAGGAAACACCCATCAACCTGCAGCCCAAATGCCCCCACTCTTTGAGAAGCTGCTTTTCCTTCCGATTTGTTTCCAAGCTGAAAATGCTGAAAAAGCAACAGGCCCGTGCTCTGAGATAACCTGATTCCCATACCGCTCCTTCCATCTGCTGAGAGCTGTGTGCTTCCAGAGAGTTCAGCAAAGCTAAGCCTGGCTCAAAGCGGGGCTTACAGCCCAGTGCCACACTGGGACGGATCTTAAACCATTCGAGTTCAGCCTGTTAATGCATAGCAGGAGCACAACCCACCCCTGAGAACCCCAGCGCCTCTTGTCCCCAGGGCTCTGACAAGACATTTTCAAGTACTCTTCGCATCTTGACTAAGCCAAAGGCTTGTTTAAATCCATGATAAAAATCTCAGGGCTTGTTTAACCTCCAGCCCAAGGCTGAATTTGTTTCAGTGCATCTCCATGTTGACACTGCTCTAATTTCAAGCTATCTGGATCATGTCTGGGAGCTAGGAGTAGGGGTGCAAGAGCTCATCAGCTAATCCAATTGTTCTACATATCTAAAGGATTATTTTCCAGTTTCCTAACCTGAGCTACTTGTTGCAATAATCCTTTATGTACACTGAAATCACCTGGCAGACCAAGGTGTGTAGTTAAGCATGGCTCTGGCACTGTGCAGCCCATCCGCTGCTCATCACTCCAGCATTTGTTCTGCTTCTCCACTTCCGTTTCAGAGCCTGCATCAAACTCCACCTGCCAGGAAAAAGACTACCCAAACCAGCTCTTTTTTAAAGCTTAAACTGAGTAATTTAAAGCCTGCTCAAGCCTGACAGCACTATGCTGCAGTGAGGACACACGGACATATTAAGCTCCCTGTGAATATAGAGCATTTGGTGTTATTGAAAATTAAAGCTCAGCAATAGGGAGCCTGGCATTTACTTGGCACTGAACTCACACCAAGTGTCAGCTGCATGTGGGAAATGACAAGGCGGAAAACTTTAACAGGCCAGGTCTTTACCTTGTTTTAAACTCTGGGGATTCCCCTTCCCTGCCAGAATCTTCTACCGGCTGTGCTGCTGCCTTTGGGGTCAGCCCAGCTTGCACTCACCTTGCCAGGAGAGCCCCAAACTGCCTCAGGGGCTGCTCTTCCCTGCATACAGAATGACAATGACGGCTCCAAAATGAAGGGATGGGAATAAAACTGTAAAGCCTCTGCCTCATTCCCAGCTTTTATAGAAAAAAGGCAAAAGCCACTAATAACAGGAATGTATGATAGTGGTTAGTCCTTATTCTAGGAAACGTAATAGCCTTGCAACAAGCTTTGTTCGGGCATTTTTCTGCGCTACCTACATCACTTCTTTCTACCCAAAATGTACCTTAAAACAAAAGAAAACCACACAAGATATCGAACGGGGCTTGCAAGTTAAAACCAGAAAATTGAAATATTTACTGCCTCGATGTGCACTGAAAAAGGAAAAAAAAAGGCCAATAAATAATTTTTAAAAGGGGGGGTGTGGGGAAGCTTTAAAGCGTATCACGAGAACAGGATCAGGGAAGAGCGAGGCCACCCCTTCAGGACCAGGGGAGAATTAACCTGCATTTCTCCATCCCATCTGCAAGCTTACGGCTCTGCCACCCATTTTGTTTCAGATTAAAGGAAAAAAAATAATTAATAAAAATAATTACCTCAGCCGCACCGAGAGAAGACCCCACCCCGGGGATGGATGCCGGCGCGGTCCTGCTCGCCGGGCAGGTGACCCCGCCGCAGGTGCCACCCTGAGCATCCCCCCGCGCCCCTTCCCCAACCCCTGGAGACGATGCCGAGCCAGAAAACGGCGGCGCGGAGCACAGGGAAGGGTTTATTTAACCCACAAATGGGAAATAGAAGGGAGAGGAGGAGCGGAAAGGTGCGGACGGCGCGGGAGCCGCGCGGCCAAGGTGAACCGCGGCCGGCTAACATGGTGGAGGCTGCGGGGAGCCGCGATCCTCCGGCCCGCGGCAGCGAGGGGCGAGCCGCGGCTGTGCGGGGATGCGGGGCCAGCATGGAGCTGACAGCGGGCGGGAGGCTGAGCGGCGAGCGCCGAGCGGAAAGCGCTGAAAGGCGAGCGCGGCGGGGAGGACTCTGAGGGGAGAACGCGGCGGGGAAGCGCCGCGGGGCTGCTCCCTCAGGGCGGGCGGCGGCGGGAGCAGGAGGGGAGGACGGGCTCACCTGCCATGGCGGGCGGAGAGCGGCAATGGCGCTGGGGGCTGCGGCTCCGCTCCCCTCGGTCTCCGCGGCGAGTGCGGCGGGGCCGGGCGGCCCCGGCAGGCAGAGCACGGGGCGGGACGGGGCCCGCTCCGCCCCCGACAAGATGGCGCGGCCCGGGCCCCGCTCCCTCAGGGCTCGGCAGCCATGGCGGCCCCGGCCCCGCTCCCTCAGGGCTCGGCAGCCATGGCGGCCCCGGCGCTCGGCGGGGGAACAGCCTCGATTTCCCTGAGGGAGAGGCCTCCGGCTGCAGGGATGTGTGAACGCTTTATGCATGAAAGACACAAATTGGCAGAGTCACGGGATGGGGCAGGCAGAAGGGACCGCAGTGGGGCATCTGGTCCAACCTCCGTGCTCAGGCAGGGTCACCCCGGAGCACATGGCACAGGGTTGTCCGGACGGGTTTGGAATGTCCCCGGTGAGGGACACTCCACAGCCTGGCTGGGCAGTGGAGCACGAACAGGCTCCCCAGGGGATGTCACGGCCTCAGGGATGGCAGAGCTCCAGGAGCGCTGGGACAAGGCTCAGGAACGCGGTGGGATTGTTGGGATGTCCCGTGCAAGGCTGACAGGTGGATCAGTGGGTCCCTTCCAACTCAGGAGATTGTGTTATTCTGTTTTTCTGGTTCTAGGAAGTTTTCTGGTACTTGGCCACCAGCACAGGAAAGTTCTTCCTCACGTTCAGGTGGAACGTGGTGGGCATCAGTTTGTGCCCATTGCCTCTTGTCCCATTGCTGGGCCCCAGGGAGCAGAGTCTGCTCCATCTCTGACACCTCCCTGCAGATATTGATGGGTATTGATGGATATTGATGAGGTCCACAAACAAAACCCCTTGGGCCTCTCATCTGGGGGTCTCTCTGCAGCCCCTAGGAAAATGTGCTCACCTGGTGCCTCCAGCCCTGGTCCTCTTGGGGCTTTCCTTTTAAATTTGCTTCTTTTTAATTTTTTTTATTTTTTAAAATTATTATCTTTCAGGAAAAAATCCAACTTTTACAATAGGAGAGTGAGTTTAGGGAGGAACAAAAGAATCACAGAATCATTTAAGTGGGAAAAGACCTCTGAGCTCAAGCCCAGCCTGTGCCAAATCACCACCATCCCAACCAGACTGGAGCACTGAGTGCCACATCCAGTCATTCCTTAAACACCTCCAGGGCTGGTAACTCCACCACCTCCCTGGGCAGCCCATTCCAATGTCTAATCACCCTTTCTGTCAAGAAATTCCTTCTGATGGCCAACCTAAACCTCCCCTGTCGTACTAGAGGAGGCTGAGTCCCCCAAAAGATGACACCTCCACCACATCCACAACCCTCGCCCGAAAACACCTTTTTTTTCTGAGATTTCCAGTTTTCTGGTGGGGGCCAGGACAAAAGTGACACAAACGTGACAAATCCCCCCTCCCAATCCACAGAGCTGGCTGTTTTCAGGCGCTGCTGACGTCTGCAGCTCCGGTACCCAGCACTGGACACCGCCTCTCTCATGTCCCTCTCGGCAACATCTGACATCCCTAATGGCTTCTGACAACGTTAACTCGCTCTAATTTGTGTCCTGCCCTTTCCAGAACGTGCAGTTCTGGATGTGTCAGACACATCAGCCCATGGCTCCTTCCCTTGCTCAGGGCTGTTCTGGGCAGCTGGGGCTGAGCACCCACAGCTGATTCCTGCCCTTTCTCCTTACACCGCCTGTCCTTGAGGAGATATTGACCCACGCTGGGCTTTCTCCCCCAGCCCTGCTCTTATTTAATTAAGCTGCAGCCCCCAGTCGATGGGAAAGTGCTCCCCAGACCACCGGCACTACTTGGACAGTGTTTCACCGAGACCTGTAATTCTCTCTTGATCTTTTTGGTCCTTGCTACAAATGTTGCTGTTTGTGCAGTGGTTGGCAACCAGGAATGTTTATTCCCCAGCTGTCCAAGCCCTTCCCTCCCGCTCCCCCATAAAGAGGGTTTCATCCGATCCCATTAAAACCCAGGAGCTTACTTTAAGACCAGAGACCCTACGAGGCCTCTGGAGCATTTGTGCTTATCCTCGGGCATATTTTTTTTTTCCATGTTCACTGCAAAACTCTCCTGGTTAAGCTTCTAAAAGGTTTTCCAGTGAGACATATGGAGAACTATATAGGGCAGGGCTAAGGCACAATGCTTGATTCTGGATATCAATCCTTGGCATTATTCAATACCTGGCCTCATCCCAAATGTAGACACAGACTCCAGTGCAGCTTTTAAACGTTAAAAGCCTTTGTTTGTCAGGGTGGGGGAGCGTGGGGCCATGACGGGAGGGACATTTTAGTAATGCCAGACTGATGGAGGCTGCAGCAGTTTTGCTGTTGACAGGAGTTTGTGCAGGGAGATGGATCATGTGTGCTCAGTGTCCCTGCAAGGCCTCCCTGTGTTCAGGATCAGGGACAGAGACACAGCGCTGTTTATTTTATTTCTGAGTGTTACAATTTTCCAACCTGCCCTCCCCAGGTGAAAGATGGCACAGGGAAGTACAGGTAATACAGTGAGAGAAAACACATCAGTCAGATTGAAATGCAACAGATGTATGTATCACAATGTCAGGGTTGTGATAATCCCAAGGACAAGCTGGGGAAGGATGATAAAGGTGGATTTAGTGCTCCAAGAATTGAATTTGACACAGCTGGACCCCCCAGAACAATGGGCTCAAACTCAGTAAAGCCTTTTTCAGTCCTTTTTCCTCTTAATTTGGTAAATTCCCTTCCAGGTGGCCTCTTGTGCTGGAAAGTTTGAGAAAATTCCCTGGCATTTCCCTTGTTCAGGAAGTCAGGGCCCATTTTATGCCATCACACTGTCCTGCTACAGAAATAGAAACAATTTTACTGGGATTATTGGCATAAACAGTTTGTGTTATTAAAGCGTAGTGAAGAACCCTGAGGTATTTATCTAAACATTCAATCACTCTGCCTGAATGATTCACAGGTCCATAAAAAAGCTGGAAGAATTGGAGACATGGGATGTGCCTGTCCTTCCTGAACACGCAGCAGGAGAAATTAGCAGTTATCAATCATTTGGTGTGCAGACCTTTGAGATCCAGAAGGAGACACATTGCCTTTGTTTTCTCCTCTACCCTACATCTTGTCTGGATTACCTGAGTTCCTGAAAGCTCACTCAGGGACTTACCTGAACTCCTGAGATGTTGCTGGACCCTATCACATAAGTCCAAGGAAGCTTTACTGAGGACATTCCCCAGCTTTATTTTGGTTGTTTCTTCATAGCTCTGTGTGGATCAAATGGGAAGGACAGCACTGCAGGTCAGGGTTTTCCTCAGATGCAGCACGGATGTTACTGGCATAAATTTAAATGATGAAATGTTTTTGGCTGGTGTCTTTTACTCAAAATTTCCATTTTAAATCCAAGTGTTGCCTTGGCTGGGGTATGAATCATTGATCTGAGCACAGGATGTCCAAAAGACCAAATCAAAACTTTGTATCCAGGGATGGTATCTAGTGAAAGGCATCCTCACCCTTGGCAGGGGAGTGGAATGAGACAGTACCTTCCAATGGACCCAAACCATCCCATCATCCTGTAACCGGGTTGGGTCTGGGATCCATAGCTCCTTCCCAATCTTGTTTTCTTGGTGTGTTTTGAGTTTAGTTTTTATAACATAAAAAAAAAGAAAATTTAAAAAAATAGCCTGCCTTGCATTAGATGAATAACATTCTGTGTGAATCCCAAAGATAGAGTCCAGCACTCTGTAGTTAGTTAAGAATCCAGCACTCCTGTATATGGATAACAGGAATATCTTTCACTGGATTAGACAAAATAAAAATGAAAGCCCTGCTATTTCAACAGCAGCCTAGGAGGTGAGTGGAAACTCTGCCAAATAAACAAACAAAAAAAAAGTTAACAACTCACCCTTCTCCCTCTGGAATACGGAATGGTCACTGAGGTGAGGAGCTGGGCAGACTCCGGGGTTCACTCGGTGAGATGAGGAGAGCAAGTGTGAGCAGCCCTTGGTTAAAAACCACCTACACCACCGGGTGGGAAACTCCTCCAGCTCCTGACACACAGGAATTTATCATATTTATCATATTTATCATTATCTCGGGGTCACCCATGACTTGCTGTTCCCCCCAAGGTCAGGTGGAAATGGAGGCAGAAAAAAGGTGTTTCTTTCTCAGAACCGAGATGGGCTCTGCCAGCTGAGCTCAACCCCCTAGTTTGTCATCTGCAAAATGGAGTCAGGAAGAATTTTTATGAAGTTTAATTAGTGCAAAGTGCTCTTTGTAGCAAAGAGAGCTTTTGGCCGGAGGATCTCGGGCCAAGCACTCAAATCAGGGAGGCTCCAGCCAGCGACCCATGCAGCAGAGCCCCTGTTGTGCCTGTGGTATCCGCGGAGGAACAGCAGCAGTCTGAATTCATGTAAGGAATAAATCAATAGGTGAGCAGGAGAGGAGATTTGCTGCAGAACTGTCCCTGCTGGTCCTCCCACGATGGTTTCCTCTCTGGCAGGTTTTGGAGAGAGGAGAGCTTTCTTCAGCTTTGGGATTGCAAAATATTTTGGAAGTGGAGACAAGGTTGTGGGAACCAGGACAGTACAAACAACGAGGAGAGTACAACTAACCAGGACAGTGCAAACAACCCAGGCCAGCTCAAACAGCCATCTCAGGTCCCTCTGCTTCTCCCTGTGGTGTTTCTCAAGCCACGCTGGCCATGGAATATTCATCCCAAGCCGTCAGGAATACAGGGCAGGGAGAGAGCTACAGCGTGCTCCTGGTGACACTAACTCAGCTGGACAGCCTGTGCTCTGCAGGAGAAGGCAATTTTCTTGCTGCTGTTCTGTCTGGTACCTCAGGGCTGTACCAAAGAAATGAGATTTCACTTGCTGAGTCAGGGGCAAAGCCTGTGTTTGACAGGAGGAGGAGATGGACTCTGTCACCTCTCCAAGTTCATCCCCAGGCTGCTTCCCAAAAGCACAGCTCCTGAAATGAGCCCAGAGCCCTTAAATCCTGGGAAGAGTGGGAGCAGGAGGGGGCCAGGAAAACAGCCTGCATTTGTCCTGCCTGGTCTGTTCTCCTGCCAGGCTCTCCTTGTCAAAATGCTGAGTCTCTGCAGCCACATCTGGCTCTGAGGTGTTGTGGCAGCAGCAGAGGCACAGCAGGAGCCTGTGGCTGATGGTTTTGCTCTTCTGGGCACACTCACTCTGGAGTTCTGTTCCATTAGATCTTCTCCCCATTGGATGAACCCTGAGGCATCTGCAAGGATGGACTCTAAGGGGAAGACAAGCTGGGATTTGTCACCTTGTTCACATATGGCTGTTCAAAGCTCCGGGGTTGAGGAGCAGCTGCTGTGGGCAGATGTGGATAAGCAGGACCAGAGCAGCTCATTCCCACTTAAACTACTTCCAAAATGAGGTGGACACAGTGCACAATATCACTTTGAAGTCCTTTAGAGGAATTTTATAGCACGGAATAAAAGAGGTTTTCTTAAGCCACCTGCACTGGGAGTTCAAGTGAAGGTCCTTCACTCTGCACAGCACAGGCAGCAGCTCCTGTGGCTGCTTACTCATCCCTCAGCAGAGGAGTGAGAGCAGAGACACAGTCCCTGCTTTAACCCACTTGCAAGTCATTCCCCAAGAACATCCTCAGAGAGGAAGGATGGGCTTGGGTCACTTTTACCCGTGACTCATTTAATCCCTTATGTGAGCACATAGCAACAAAACCACACGGTGACATCAAGAGTGACACAGACACACCAGCCTCCTGCAGCAAGGGGCAGAAGGCAAATAAACAAGTGGTGCCTGAGGCACAAGTTAGATCACCAGCCCTCTACAAAGCAGCTTCTGAAACTGAACTGCCTGAATCCCACTGGGCAGACAGCAGGAGTGTCATTCACACACAGGAAAAGAGGGAGAATGGGCCCAAAGCAGGGCTCCACGGGCACGTCCAGCTCTGGGACTGAATGTGAGACAGCCTGCAGCTCCTCCTTGCCCTGCCAGCTGGAGAAAGGCTTGTCACGGGAGTGCAGAGCAGGCAATTATAGAAGCACGGATGCCACAGGGCTGGCTAGGCTCTCTATTTATAGTTCTCTGCCACAGCTCTCCCTCTGTGCTCCTGCTCACAGGTGAAGGCACAGGCCATGCCCTGAAAGGTTCACAGGCCAAGGAAAAACACAAAGAGGAAGGACTAGCAACCTCTTTTATGAGGAGAACCAAGAATCAGAGATGAAAGGACAAAAAAGAAATCCACAGAGAGCCTGGAACAATGAACTCCAACTTCTCCCCTGAAAATTGCCCTGTAGTTGGTTAACCCCTTCCCTGCCTAAAGTGCCACCTCTGCTATTCTTAATTGGTGCCAAGCGGTGTCACTGAAGTGTTCTGCAAGCTCTGGCCCCTCTTGCCACTCTTGAATTGTTTCCAGCAGAAGTGAGAGAAGGCTGTGGCCGTGCCTGTGCCTCTGCAGCCCCAGGGTGGGAGGCAGCAGCCCAGGGCAGCACCCCAGACACTGCCCCTGCCCCGGGATGATCCACTCCAGTCAGCCTCTGCCAGCTCCAAGGGTTTCCAAGGGCTCAGGGTGGCAGCCGACCACGGATCCAAGTCAAAGAGTTGCCTTTGTTACATGGGGAGGATTAAACCACGAACTGTTTGTGAGCTGAACTTTGAAGTGTCTCCTCAGTGAGCTGAAACACGGTCACGCAACAAAGAGAGACCTCTACAAATACTCTTTTTGTGTTTGAGGTTGGAGACCATCCACTGGTTTATTTTTAGGCGCACATTTGCACTGGCCCTGTTACAATCCTGCCTCTGTTCTTGTGCAATAAAAGGCAGAGAGGATTCACTTGACCTCCAGTATCAAATACAGAGAAAATAAGGCATTTGTCTGAAAAAGAACCACCCAAAATAGCAGGGAAGAGGTCATGCTGTGATATGGACCGTTAGTATTGAGAGACACGAAAAATGAGGATTATAGGAGCTGGCAAACTTCTAATGACACATTAATGAAAACTGCTAGAAAATTATATGGTGATGCTAATTAGCATTTGTAGGTTTAAGGACCTGGGATCTTTCCAGTTTACACTGAACATGTACCTGGGAGCAAGAAATAATCCCTGCTGAGGGGAGTTCTCAGTTTTCTTTGAGGATTTGTTCTAGATCCAGAGCACTTCCTTTGCTACACGTGGCTTTGTCTCAGGGACTGATGCTCCTGCATCACCCAGCTTATGTTACCTGAACTCCTCACAGCCCCTCCTCAGGCTTTGCAACACCCTGATGTAAACAATTATCACTAATTTCATTTTCTGTCTTGCCCCTCCTTGAAGAAGCTGGGGAAAGGGCCCAGAGGACCTGACTGGATGTTTAATTTCTGTCACATCAGCAGGGCCACCTGCACCAGGCATTTCTCACTGCCAAGAAGGAAGGTTAAAACCTCTCATGACAGGTTCACAGCATGATTTACAGCAACAGCTTAAATAAATGGTTACAGGCATAAAGAGCAGCAGGCAGCTAATCCTTTAAAGACTTAAGAGCAGCTACTACTTCAGCCCAAGTAAATATTTCAAAACAAAATTAATTAGTGGTGACTAGTGGATTTTCTGCCCTTTGCTTTAACAGCCCAGGATGAAACAGTGATTCCTCCACAGAATTTTTGCTTCAGTGCCAAACCTGCTGTTTCACAGGAGCTGAAAGTCCTCTCAAAGAAGATTCATCACAGTTTTGTTCCTCTCTGCAACTGCAGAGCTGGAAAAGCTCTGCATGGATCTCATGGATCTGTGTTGGTGTGGGAGGGGAGGTCCCTTTGTGCTGCCCCAGGGATGAGGACAACAGCACGGCTCAGAACCCAGCCCAAGTACAGTGTGGAGGAAGGAAATGTCACTTCCTGAGTCTCATCAGAAGAAAGCTCTGTCCACAAAACAGAGCTCCCAGTAGTTGCCTTACCTCTGATTAAAAGCAGTTCCTTAACACCTTCCTAGACACAGGGAAAGCAGGGAAGGAAAGGCCTCAGGGTAGCAAGTCCTGAACCAGCACAAACCCGAGCCCAGAGCAGCAAACCAGTCAATTCAATCAATTGGAAACAATAATTTCTAATCAACAATCAAGTTTTTCCCCGCATGACCCTTGGCTCCACCTCAGAACAAAGCCAACTCTCTTGAGAGGCTCTGTCATGGCCTTGCTGGACTGTCTGGACTATTTTTAGTCAAATCCAGCATTTCTGAAAAACCTCAAGCTGCTTTTGTACTCAGGAAGGGGAGAGGAACTGCTGTGCACGTGCACATCCACATTCGACACAGGACACAGCATCTGCCTTGGAGCAGGGAAACACAGCTGGGTCAGCACAGAGCCCTGGGAAAACTGCAAAAATTGCTTCTTTTCATTAGGCTGAGAGGGCAGAGCTGGGAGGGGGAAACCAAAGGTGTCTGCAGTGATTGGGAGGCCAGAGAGATCCAAGGGCTGGGTGATGTCCCCTGCCTGCAGCTCCTGAGAACAGCAATGGGGAGAGGACGGCAGGATCAGCCACGCAGTCCTGGAGTAGCTTTCAGGACAGAGATCTGGAGAAGAGCAGGAGGAACACCCCAAGAAAAGGGCCGGGAGAAAGCTCCAGTGAGGTTCAGGAAGGGGCAGAAGGCGTGAGGAGCAGTTGCATGAATGGGCTGATGTTTGGGACTTTTAAGGACCAGGCACCAGGGAGGAGTGTGGGGAGCACTTGGAGAAGCTCATTCAGAGCAGGGCACGCACAGATCCCCTTCGGAGTTGTGCTGAGTCATTTCTTCCTGCCCCGAGGGGTTTTTACCAGGCTCTTATATCCCTATTTCTGTACAGAGCCTCTCTGTGATGAGTGCTGCCGAATTTGGCTAATTGCAGGTGACAGGAAGCAAAGCCAGGCTGGGCTGAGTGTCCCTGCAAGAGCAGCCCCGGGGAAGCAGCAGATGCTGCTGCCCATTTTGCTGTTTGCTCACACACAGCACTGGGTTCGTGGCTGTATTTACAGCCCGGGGCTGGCAGCTTCACTTCCTCTCTGTGTTGCTTCACACAACTTCTACTGAAATGTTTTCTGGGCTAAGGTCAGAGCCCTGCTGCCCAGCCCAGCCTCCTCAAACCTTTCCCAAACAGGACAACCCCCAGCCAGGCCCCGAGGATGAGGTTCTCAAAAAGGGAGAGGAAATGGAATTCACTGCTGAGAAAACATGAGGAGTTACAAACTCGAGTTTCCATGGGACCAGTGATGGGCTTTGCTCTTCTCCCCATCCCATGAACTTCCAGCAGCACAAGCACGTGGAGAATCTCAGAGAGGAGCAGCAGTGATGCCAGAGACATCTGTGGCACAAATCTGGACTATGGCACCTGCTTTCCCAGGACTGGCCTGCAGCTGCTTCCCTGCAGTGGGAATGATGTCACTTGAGTATTAATGGTTGGACTCAGTGATGTTAATTAAAGGTTTCTTAATGATTCTGTGTCTCTTTACATGGACCTATGTATGGAAATATGCAAAATCCTCAGTGTGAGAGTCATTGTTGGTGGGGAACTTCAGCCAGAGAGGAACTGAGAGCCTGGGATGGAGCGAGGATCCCTTCAGGGCTGTGCCTTCCCCTGGCCTCACGATTCACACACAATCCCCAGGCTGGTGAAACTCCTCCCCATTCCTTCACCTTTTTGGACAATCTAGAGCACAATTTCTGCCTCTTCTTTCAAGGGTTTATGGCACCATTTGCACAATACTTTGGATAATTCTGGTTTTGTTCACTCAAAAAACAGTATCATGAGATTGACTGAAATCTCTGCTTTTATAATGAATACACCAGGAGGATTTCTTGGGCACTGCTGGTAGCTCAGGCCACAGGACTCCAGAATCACATTTCCAGCAACTCCATGGCGTTAAATTAAGCGGGTAATCAATTGTGTAACTACACCCTGCAACAGCAATCAAAGAATGGCATTGAAGAGACACAAATCCAAGCACTTATAAGCCAGAGAAAAGCCTGGAATCTGGCTGCCTGTTCTTTCTCCAGAGCTTGTGCATGCTACACCTGGCAGGCTTTGTAAATGCAGACTGTTTTTCCCTGAGACAGCTGCCTTGCCTGGAGTGGAGGATACTCCACAAAGGAAGCAGCTATTCCGTGTTACCCTCATCCATCAGTGCCTCATTTGTCATTCCAGCCCTGCTCTAGAACCACAAACTCCTCCTGTTCCCCTCACCACCAAAGGGAGTCACTCAGGGCTCCCCAAAACCTGCATGTCAGCTTGAAGAATGAAGTCCTCTGCATCCATGTACTTCCAGTTGTCAGAATCCCTTTTCTCTTTCCTAGAAGTGTTTCTTTTTTCCCCAATTAGATATAAAAAGCCCCTGTGGAGAGGACTTTTTCTCCTGGCCATCCCTCACACAGCCCTGCCTGTTTATCCACTGTGCTGCCTGAGGACTTTGCTTCTGCCAAAGAAAAGTAAATTCATTCATTCCTTTCCTCCAGGAACATCAGCCTGTTCTTAGACTCAGAGAATCACACAATGCCCTAAGTTGGAAGGAACCTACAAGGATCATCCAAATCCATTTTTTTCTCCTGTTCCCTACATTTATCCTGCTTAGGTGACCCCCCCTTCCCAACTTCCTGCATCTTCTCCCTCCCTCTTTGCTTTTTCAATCTAAACTTCCACTTCCTCTCCTCGTTCTCCAAACCCAAATAAACCCAGGTTCTTGTCCCCCCAGAGAGGCTGATTCATGGTTTGACGTCAGCAGCCGCTCTCCTGGCCAGAGCCAGCTGTAGTTGACAAATTCCAGCTGCTGCCAGCTGTGCCTTGTCCCCTGCCCCACCCCAGCAGCTGGGGCTGGCAGCAGGGAGGGCTCGTGCCCAGCTGTGCCTCCAGAGGTGGCGAGGGAAATCCTGAATTTAACCAGAGTTAATTTGAGTTCCTCCTCAGGGTGCAGCGCTGGGATTCACACAGGGGAGTTGGGAGAGGTGAGGGAAGAGATGCAGGTTAAAAAAAAGAGCTTGGCTCAGGGTTTGGGTCTAATCTGCAGCACTGAAAGAGGAAAAAGATAATTCTAGGAGTACATTCAGAACAATGTGTTTGTCCAGCCCTGCTCTGTGGACACCTCCATGGGCCTGCTCTGCACTGTCCTCTCCTTCTGGAACATTCTGGAACATTCATCCCACCTGGGGCTCAGATGACACTGCTGGGGCTACTCCAGAGCTGCTGCCCCCCTCACTGCAGCAGCACTTGGGAGCTGGAGGCAACAGCAGCCAAGGCCCAGGACAGTTTTCAGTGCACTCTGACACCCGTGAAGGTGGGAAAGACAAAATTACAGTTACAGAGAATATAGACCTTTATTCATGTTAAATGCATCCACTTGCATCACTGCTCCTTCTCCAGGACACCGAGACACCCCAGCTCAGCAGACAGCCTGGTTGTACCTCACACAAGTGGAGCCATCCCTGCTTTCCCTGAATGACACATCAGCAAAGCTGGCAAAGCAATCCAGAGGGGGTTTGTTCAGCACAAACTACACAGAGAACTTCTCTTCACTGGCCTGGGCAGGTCTGCACAGTAAATCATCTACACAAGGACAAAAGGACTCCAAAAGACAGACAGCTGGAATTCAAGTGTCTCCAATACCTGTATCAGTCAAGCCCAAGAGTTTTGGTATTTAGACACTTGAGTCTGGATTCCAATCCTTCTCCCATTACCCATTGTTGTTTAACAAGCAAAGTCCAACACCAGTCCTTGAGAAGGATAAGTGGATTTTGCCCAAAAGTGGCACAGGGAAAGCTCACTTGGGAAGGATGTGTTTGTGAGCAATAGAGCTTGGTCAGTCTGACAGGGAGCTGTGGAGCAAGTGCACTGTGTGGAAATCATTTCCTGCAAGTGCTGCTTTCCCCCTCTCATCAGACTTTATTTACTCCAGGCAAGCTCAGGAATCAGTAGTTTGGAAGCATTTCTGGTGGACAGAGAGCAAAAGGAGAATTTAACTGTGGTTTGTCTGCAAAGGTAACCCAACAATAACCACAATCTCATGGAAAGCTAAAATAAACTCTAGAAAACACTTAAAGAAAAAAACAAGTACCTGCTGCTGAATCTATTTTTGGAAAATCGCAAGGATTGCCTCCCCCAGGAAGAACTTCCCAGCGAGGGGAACTGTGCAACCCCGAGAGGAAATAACACCATAAATGTCAAGCTCTTTGCAATTCCTTTTGGTCAGTTCTGGGCTCCAGCCCCCACCCCCTAAACTGGAACACCCGCAACACCTCGAGCCCAGGAAGCGGCGCCGCGTGAGGGACACGCATCAGCTGCGCCCTGGCAGCCTCCAGGGGAACTACCAGCTCTGACCAACCTAATTAGAGCGGGATTAATTAAGGGTTCAGTCGTCGAAGTCGGGGATGTCGTCGTAGGAGTAGCCCCGGTAGCCCTTGGAGGCGTAGTAGGCGATGCGCAGGTGGTAAAAGCCCGGCAGGAACACGAGGATGCCGATGATCAGCACGGGGATGGCCCGGTCGGTCTCCTGCAGGGACAGACAGTCACACCTGAGGGGCTCTGCCCCTTCTCACACCCTGCCTGCTCTAGGGGAAGGTGTCCCTGCCCAAGGCAGGGCTTGGAATGAGGTGATCTGTAAGGTCCTTTGAACCAAAACCATCCCGTGGTTCTGTGATCCATCCCCGAGGCCTGGCAAGGTGAGAAATAAAAATCCATCTTCTGTCAGAAATATCTCAGCTGTCATCAGGCTGAGCCTTTAGTCCTATCCTATCCTTTAGTCCTATCCTGGCATCTTCTCCTTGCTGCAAAGGCCTCAAGGGACTTTGTCCTTCACCACGGACCCCCCTGGATGTGCAGCCGGGGCTGGGAGCTGCGAGCGTGGCCAAGAACGAGCCCAGAGATCTGAGCCTGGAGCGCTGCTGATAGAGGCCAGAGGCTGCTGCTGCCACAGAGATAAGGCAGAGCTGCCAGCCCACCACGAGCCCACAGCACAGGCTGGGAGAAGCACCCAGAAGGAGCAGATCCCTTCCTGTGGATCACAGCCACAGCCAGTGCTGCCCTGCCCCACACGGGGTCTGGCAGCTCCTCCCTGTCCCTGCAGGGTCTGCACAGGCTGAGCTCTCTCCAGGACAGGGATGTGACCTCCCCAGGGACACTCAGCCCTCCCTGGAGATGCCCAGCCCAGCTCTGAGCCTGCTCCAGCCAGGCTGACTGCGGGATCCCAGGGAAAGGGGGCTGCCAGCACAGCCAGGCCGTGGTGGGAATCAATTCCCTGCTCGCTTCCTGTGGCTCTGAAGTTCCACACTGAACACCATCACAGGATCCTTGAGGCTGGAAAAGACCTGCAAGGTCATCAAGTCCAACCATGACCCAGCACCACCCCCAGGGTCACACTAAGCCATGTCCTCGAGTGCCACATCCTCGGTGGGGATGGGGACTCTGCCACTGCAGGTGATGCCAGGCAACAAACAAACAACAAACCTTTCTTAATTCTGAAATTAAACCTCCCCTGGTGCAACTTGAGGCAGTTTCCTGTCACCTGGTGGCCAATGAGGGCTCAGGGCAGCTCTGGGGACAGGGCAGAACCCGTGGCAGAAGTGTCACCAAGCACTCACCCCTTTGCTGATGTACCCTGCCAGCAGCAGGGCTCCGATGATGATGAGGAAGGTCCCGATCATGAAGAGCACCACGGCCAGGGCGATGGCCTTGTAGGGGATTTTGGGTGGGCTCTTCTTGAACTGGATGGAAAAACCCAAATTCAGCACAGCTCCCCTCCCACCAGAGCACAGATGTGACCCCACAGCTGGCAGAGGTGGGACAAAGATCTGCAGCAGCTCTGCCACCGGGCTCTGTAACCCCTCCAGGGGGAATTCTGCCCATGGAGACCCTGCTGAGCCAGCCCTTACTCC
Organism: Prinia subflava; assembly: GCF_021018805.1. NCBI lineage: Eukaryota > Metazoa > Chordata > Aves > Passeriformes > Cisticolidae > Prinia > Prinia subflava. The sequence goes on along the minus strand of NC_086278.1, from coordinate 928,628 downwards.
CAGTCCTGTCCCCAGGAAGCCTCTTTGGGCTCCCCAGAGGGGCCCAGAGGGTTTAGCTCCCACCCAGCTCTGTCCCTCTCTGAGCTGCAGATGCTCCCCCAGAGATGCCCGAGAAGCAGCTGCAGTGCAAGGCCAAGCTGTGGCTGCCCATTCTCCTGCTTTTACAGCTTCCTTCCCCACTTTTTACCTGCAGGTCAATGTAGCCATCATCAGTGCTGGAGAGCTTGGAATATTTGACTTTGCTGCTGGGAATCCCAGCAGAGAGATTGGTCCTCGATGACATCGTTCCAGGGGGGCCTGGGCATCAGCTACAGCCTGGAAACCAGGGGGAGGCACAAAAACAGGAGAGAAAACTGAGGGATGGGAGCCTGAGAGACACAGAACAAAAGTTTCTGAGGAGAAACTGCCACATCGAGGCTGTGCCACCCAAAGGGCATCTCTGTTCCTCTTCATGAATTAATACTTTTTCCAACAGTGGATCTAAGCATTTCATTTGAAGCCTAAAATATAAAATGGATACAGCTGCAACAATATCTGGAACCAAGGTAGAACCTGTGCTTCAAACCAGATCAAAATTCCAGGGCAGGGCCCAGAGTACAACCCAGCTCTCACTCCACGAGGAGCTCCTGCTGCCAGCACGGAGATGTCTGAGCTCTGGCTGTTTCTGAACAGGACACCAGCAAATAAACCCAAACCAGTCCTAAACAAAGCAGCTTTTCAACCACCAGGCGATTTTGCAAGAGAGCAATTTAGGGGAGGAGAAAAAAACCCAAAACACCAACCCAAACCACTGGGAACTGGAATGAAATGGAGATGTCATGGAGACAGCAGCAGTGACTCAGAGGGAGCGGGACAAGGGGATGGAGTGTGAATGGTGAGGTCACCACAGCCCAGGGACAGCCCAGGGTGTGCAGGGCAGGACCCCAGTGCCAGGGGGACACCCTGGGGACAGGGATCAGAGCCAGCTGCTGTCCCTCAGAGCCTTCCATCCTGCCAACCTCCCCCTGCAGAGCCGGGACTGGGCTGGATTCCCAGGGGAGAGGGGCAGGGAAGGGCTCCCCACACCTCCCAGCCTCAACAGAGCTTTTATATTCTGGAAAAGAAAATCTGGAGAAAGTCTGGAACCAAGGGAACAAAAGCAGATATTCCAGCAGTGCCAACAGGAAGGGATAAAAACTCCGTTTCCACAACATTCTGCAGCATCAGAGGTGATGCATCCACTCAAAATATTGACTCTCCACTGGAACTGCAGCCCTTTGTCTCCCCGTCACTAATTGCTGGCATATTCCCCACCCAGCTTCGTTCCTCCCGCTGTAAAATTGACTTTTATAAAATCCCCTCTAATCTGAAATTCTCACCACTGAACCTTTGGTTTGAACTTTGGGCATTTGTTTTAGTAGCAAAAACCAAACATGAACAAAACATTTTCAATCCTGTGAATAATTAAACACCTGCAGGGTGGCATTCCCTGCTCCCCACACATCCTTGTTTTTCAGACCCAAACACCTCCAGGCTCTCCCACATGCCTGAGTGTAAATGTGCAGGAGGGGAAAAAGGTGGAATAAACAAACCTTTCTGAAAGATGCCAGATTTCACAACTCTGCCCCATTTTGCTCTCTTTTCTTACCCACTGCCCCATTATTTACCAGGCTGTTCAGTGGCTTCTTGGGAATTATTCCCATTTTACACCTGCACAAGTTGCCCTGTTCTTCCCAATGCCTCATCTACCAACAAGAAAGAGGCTGTTGAGGGCAAATGCGTATGAAATATAAATGTAAATTATTCTGTCATATCTCAAGTTTAAGGGCCACGTTCAATTCCACTGAGCCTCACACAAAGTGAGCACGGCAATGGTTCCAGGGCAGGAGCCAGCACAGTGCTAATGCTTTTCGGGAGCCAAATAAACAACCGGGGCCTGAGCAGCAGGGCCAAAACAATTAACGCTGAAATCCGAAATTTCTAATATGGCAGCTGTGCTTTAAACCAGCCCCGGGGAGCCCGAGCACGGCAGCTCCGCCCGGGACCCCGGAGCCCCCCGGGCACAGCCCCGCATTCCCCGCACGGGGATCGGGAGCGGCTTCGGGAGAGCCGCCACCACCGGGGACACCCGGGGACACCGGGAATGGGGGTCCCGGCCTCGAGCCGCTCCCCGACCCACCGAGATCCACCCGAACCACCCCAAAATCACCCCGAACCCACCCCGAACCCCCGCGGTACCTGCCGCCGGCCCGGCCCATGCCGGCCCCGCCTGTCCCGCCGCCGCCCCGGGAAGTCGATCCCGCTGACGCCGCTTCCCTTCCAGGTCACGGCCGGGGCTGTCCCGGCTTCCTCCGCCCCGGCCCCGCGTCTGCTGCGCCTCCGCAGGGGAAAAGAGCCCCCGGGTTATTCAGGGCGCCCAGCCCCGGTCCGGGGAAGAGGTCAGGAATTGCTAAAAAAGCTCCAGGGTGGAAGCTCTTCCTGGCACAGATGTTTCCTTCGGGCGCTGGAGTAACCCGCAAACCGAGGAAGGATAAATGGGGAAGGGTCTGAGACACGAGACAGCTCAGCAGGGGAGACACCTGAACAGCAGGAGCAGAAAATCGACGTCCAAACCCAGAATCCTGGAATGGTTTGTGTTGGGAGGCCCCTTAAAGCCCGTCCAGTGCCACCCCTGCCGTGGGCAGGTGTGAAAGCGGCAAAACAACACCACTGAATAAACCCCAGCAGGGCTGCAGTGAAAGGCTGCTCCCCCAAAAGGGGGCCAGCCTCTTTATTTCTTCCATTTTTATACATTTGTGGGTCGGGTTATGGATTGGCTTCTGGGGTTGCTACCCCTTCACCCCGATGACCAGCTGTCAACCAACATTATTGTCAGGCTAGAAACATGTAAACAAAGGACAGTGAACAAAACAAGCAAGGTTGTTTATATTCTAAAGTGTGAGAAAGTGAAAAACTGACCCTTAATATTGCACAGAAACTAAAGAACTGACTCCATCTTATGAACAAGTGGAAGATTTTTTAAAAACTCAGAAAAACCAGGACAGCAGGCAGGGACAGCTCCCGCTGTCCCCGGGTGTCGCTGCCGGCCCAGCCCGAGAGTGCCGGTCCAGCAGGAGCCGGGGCCGGGCAGCGCTGTCCCTGTCCCTGTCCCTGCCCCGAGCAGGAATTGTCCCTCGGGCAGCGCTGTCGCTGTCCCTGTCCCTGTCCCGAGCAGGGATTGTCCCTGCCCCGAGCAGGGATTGTCCCTCGGGCAGCGCTGTCGCTGTCCCTGTCCCTGTCCCGAGCAGGGATTGTCCCTGCCCCGAGCAGGGATTGTCCCTCGGGCAGCGCTGTCGCTGTCCCTGTCCCTGCCCCGAGCAGGGATTGTCCCTCGGACAGCGCTGTCCCTGTCCCTGTCCCGAGCAGGGATTGTCCCTGTCCCTGCCCCGAGCAGGGATTGTCCCTCGGACAGCGCTGTCCCTGTCCCTGTCCCGAGCAGGGATTGTCCCTGTCCCTGCCCCGAGCAGGGATTGTCCCTCGGGCAGCGCTGTCCCTGTCCCTGCCCCGAGCAGGGATTGTCCCTGTCCCTGCCCCGAGCAGGGATTGTCCCTCGGGCAGCGCTGTCCCTGTCCCTGCCCCGAGCAGGGATTGTCCCTGTCCCTGCCCCGAGCAGGGATTGTCCCTCGGAGCGGGGCTCGCTCGTGGCCGGCACTGCCACCTGGTGCCACCCTGTGTCACCGCGGGGGACAGCGGCTCGGGCGGGTTGTCCCCAGGGTTCGCGTGTCTTACCCAGCCGCGGGAAGGACGCAGGTGTGAAATACAAAATTGTGTTTTGTGTCAGGGAAATAAAAAGAATCTGTGTAACTGTAATTGTAGAACACGGCCATTGGACAGTTATAAAAATGAGTTCTAATAAACAACCCAGGAAAGCATGGAAGGTTTTTTTGAACAAACTTTGTTTGCAATTACCTATTATTATAAATCTCATGCTATTCTGTAATAAGTGTCTTATAATTATAACTTTAGAAGCTTGCTTGTTATTTAAGAATTTTAAACTGTAGTTTTAGAATGTAAAAAGGCTTTTTAGACAAAAGAAGGAACTAAGAATGGCCTCAGGCCTTCTCAGAGAGGTTGGAAAACATCCTGATACGAACAAAGGATTTCAGCTCGCTGATTTATTGTGCTTGAAAAAGGGAAACTGAACATTGCTATCAACGACTGATAGACCTGGAAAATAGAAGCTGGACCCCACATCTGGGATACAGATCCTGGATGTACATCCTGGAATATTGAAATTAAAATGGACCACAATAGGTATTGACCAATGACATTAAAAATTGGAAATAGAAACTGCTGAGAAAAGCTTATGAATATGTATGAATATAGCAAATAAAATCCCAGCAAGTTCAGCAATTGGTGTGCAGAGGGGAAAATCCTTCCACTGTACCCAGCGCTGTCTTTGCTCATAGTTTACCACACTAATTAATCAATTATTAAATTGAATTGCTGCTTGCTATATTGGCTGTGTCAAGCGTCTCGTTTCTAACACAGCCTCCCCAAAAACCTGCTGAAACCCGGGCAATTGCAGGGGCTGGAGAAAGCTCTGACAGGATCATGAAATCCAACTGCCACCACCACGGTCACCACCCCCTGTCCCCAGTGCCACATCCAGGACAGGCTGGCACCTCTTTCACACCCTGGAGTGATCAAAGAGGAGCTCTGAGCCTTGAAAAGGGAACCAGGGCACATCAGCACAGCCTCAGAAGCACCCACCCACATTTAAACACAACAAACTCCATGAAATTATATTTTTTATTTCAATTTTCCAAGTTTCAGTCAAAATATCAGCTTTAAAAATAAATGAAGTAAGATAACATAAACTCATGGGGTAATAAAACAGCAACCCTAAGCTACAGCTCCACTGAAACTCCAGGAAACATCTTGACCCATTAAATATCGCCCCTCCTCTCCAACAGCAGCTGAAAGGAGTAAGAAATTTCACCTTCAGACAGCATCCAAGAGATTGTTGGGAGTACATAAACACACTAGAAAAACTCAGGTTTCCTATTTCCAATGATACCAGGATAGCAAAATGGTGAGTTGAAAAATATTTACAGAGATATCTACAAGACACGGCTACAGTGCTCCCAGGACGCTCCAAGGCTCTGGAATTGCTGCCTCCAGCCAGGAGCAGATCCCCAGTCCTGCTCCAGTTAAGAGCCTTCCTGCTGGTCCTCGATCTTTGGGGCCAGGTAGTACTTCAGGTGTCCCATGTCGGCGATCTTGTACTCCACAACTGGGGAGCAGAACGAAAAAAGGGCGTTCAGAAGGTTCTACATAAAATGCAGCCTCAAGCTCCCACTGCAGCCCTCCTCAGGCAGAGCCCTGGTACTCACCCAGAGGAACGTCTGCAGACATGCTGAGTGTGACCGTGGGGGACAGCGGGGTGGCCTTGGTGAAGAAGTTCAGGTACCTCAGGGCGAAGGTGAGCTGCACTGGCTCGTTCATCTCTATTGTAACCTGGGGGAGCAGGGCGGGCTCAGGACAGGCTGCAGGGGCTGCACGCCCCTGGCACAGCTCAGGCAAAGGCACCAGTGCTGCCCCCAGGGTAAGGCTGCAACTGGAGGGACCCAGGGACTGCATGAACCAGAGGGAGACCTGGCCCTGTCCCCGCTCACTGCAGGGACACCCAGTGACTGCTACGGGCCCTTTCCAACCCAAACCATTCCCTAATTCCAGGAGCCCCACAGGGCAGAGGGCTGGCTCTGCAGGATCCCTGCACTCACAGCCTCCTCCTCCTTGTCCACGTTGCTGGTCTGGGACAGTTTGATGTTGCCGTTGCCCAGCTCGCCGTTGGCAGAGAACTTGACGCCGTCCTTGGCGCAGGAGATGACCACGGCGTCGCCGATGTGGCTCAGGTCCCGGCAGATGCGCGCAAACTCGGCCGAGGGCATCTTCACCACGCAGCTGTACTCCTGCTCCTGGGGGAGACAGCCACAGTGTCACCCTGCAGGGCTGGGGTACCCACAGGGAGACCCACAGGGACACCCTGCAGGGCTGGGGTACCCACAGTGACACCCACAGGGACACCCTGCAGAGCTGGGGTACCCACAGGGACAGCCACAGTGCCACCCTGCAGGGCTGGGCACTCCCAGTGACACCCACAGGGCCACCCTGCAGGGCTGGGGTACCCAGTGCCACCCACAGGGACACCCTACCAGCCCTAACGGTACCCACAATGACACCCTTAGGCACTCCCAGGGACACCCACAGTGACACCCTGCCAGCCCTGGGGTACCCAGTGACACCCATAGTGACACCGTGCCAACCCTAAGGTACCCACAGCGGCACCCTTGGTCACTCCCAGGGACACCCACAGTGACACCCTTGGGCACTCCCAGTGGCACCCTGCAGGGCTGGGGTCCCCAGTGCCACCCTGCCAGCACTAAGGTACCCACAGTGCCACCCTGCCAGCCCCAGGCTTGTCCAATGCTCCACACTCCTGCAGTGTTACAGGATCTGATGTGAACGTGGCAAACACCCAGTGCCACCAGTCCCCTGAGCTGTTACTTACTGGGATTCCCAGCTGCTCCACATCGAGATCCATCAGCTTCATTTCGTAATCAGAAACCTTCTCCTGGTCTGGTGGAGCAAAGCACAGTTAGATCACATGTTTTTAACAAGTGACAAACATAATTTAACTGCTGCCATTCCCCACTCCCTCCAAGTACAACCATTTCAATAATGACACCAAAATTTTCCTTTGGTTCATTGGAGCTGGAACTCTGGGAATGCCCTAAGAGCCTTTTACAGGCTGCAAGGGCACAGCCAAGGAGCTCTGTGTGCAGCCTAAGCCTAAGAGTCTTCCTCTTACAAAGAAAATATTTATCAAGTTGATGAAGTTTCATTCTCCAGACTGCTCCAAGAATCAGCTGTCCCCTCCCACTCCTGCAGGATCCATTGCCACTTCCCTCCCTCCTGCATCCCTGTGGTTTATGAAGTGGTTAAACACATCCCAGTAACAAAGGAGCTCCCAAATGCAAAACTCACTCGGTGCCTCGAACACCAGAGCCAGGGTGTCCGCGTTGTCCTCGGCCCGCAGGGTGATGATGTCCTCGTTTCCTGCACATTTCAGGATTTTGGACATGCTGGAGGGGAGAAAGGCGGGGGACTCAGGAGCTGAGAGCTGACAGAGCAGGAGGGGGTGTGATGTTACAGTTATCAGGCTCTCCTTTTAACATTGGTGGAAAAGCGGGTGTATGGGGAGACTCCCCAGCCTCTCTGGCCAATCTCCTCCAGTGCTTGGTCACCTATAAAGTTCTTCCCCATTCCTGTGCATCAGTTCCTGCCTGTTTCTCTTGTCCCACGGCTGGGCCCTTCGCAGCAGAGCCTAAATCCATCCTCAGACCCTTCCTGTGCATATTTATACACAGGGAAGAGCTTTCCTCTCTCAGCAGTCTCTTCCCGAGGCTGAATAGCCTCAGCTCCCTCACACTTTCCTCATAACAGAGATGCTCCAGGCCCCTCATCTTTGCTGCCCTCCGCTGCACCCGCTTCAGGAGCTCTGTGTCCCTCCTCTCGTGAGGAGCCCAGAGCTGGGCACAGCACGGACACAGCACTTCAGGAGCGCCTCACAGCGCTGAACAGCGGGGCAGGAACGATCTGCTGGCAGTGCTCATCCTGACGCCCCCGAGAATTCTGTAAGAGCTGTCCCAGCGCCAGGACTTTAGAGCTGTCACCCGTTCCCACAGGAGGGGCCATGGCGGCGGCTCCCCGCCAGCGCTGGCTTTTCCCGCCACTTGGCGCCGGCAGTGACGTCACGGCCGCGACGGGCCCCGCGCGCGCCGCGAAAAACGGCGCGAGAGGCGTGAGGGGAATGGGGGGGGAGAGAAGGGCTGAGGCGGCCCCGGGCGCCCCCGGCACCCACCACACCGCCACGGCGAGCCCTCGCCCCCAGATATCCCCTCACACCCCCTTGCACGGCAGCCCCCGCTCCCCTCAGCGCCGCAGCCACCGGGCCTGCTCGGCGGCCCCATGGCAGCGCCCGATGAGACCCCGCCGCCGGCTGACCTGGACAGGTTGACGCCCATGGCGATGTTGCGGTCGCAGCGGTACGTGTCGAAGCCCTCCGATCGCAGCGTGAGCTGCACCAGCGAGACGTGCGAGGAGTCCATGCTCTGCAAGCTAATGCCGCCCGAGCCCAGGTCCCAGCAGGCCTCCGTGATAAGGTCCTTGAGGGCCTCCAGTACTCGCTTGAGCACGGAGCCCTGCACCAGCCGCGCCTCGAACATCTTGGCAGCACCAGCGGGAGCGGCACAGACGCAAACGACGGAAACACTGAAAACTAAGCGAGGCGGCCCGCCAAGCCCCTTTTATGCACTCCGTCGCCCCGCCCTCCGGCGCGCCTCAGCCAATCATCAGAGCCGCTCTCCTCCTTCAGCCCAATACCCTCCAAGCTCACATACAGGACCCCGCCGCTCTCCGGCCAATCCCAGCGCCATTCCTCCCCTTAGTCCCGCCCCTTCGTGCGGCGGGAGCCAATCACCGAGCGGGTTACACAGGCCCGCGTACGGCTCGCTGCGCAGCGGTGGTGGCAGGGCCCGATCCCTGCAGCGGCGCCGGTGCCGCACACGGGGCCTGTCCGTACGTACGGCTCGGTGGCGCGTCTATCCTCAGGCACCGCGTCCTGAGGAAAAAACAGCCATAACACAAAGCCGTTTGTCCATTAAGACAAACCCCTCAGGCTTCTCCCAGCGCCCATGAACCTTCCCGCGCTCCCGCTCGCCCCCTCCCTCAGCGGCGCACTGGCGCCACACATCATGGCGCCCCGCATCATCCGGGTACACTGGGGCGTGGCCATGCATTGCCCCAGGCCCCGCCCCTCGCCCATCCCACGCCTCCCATTGGCCAGCGGCGCGGCGCGCGCCCAACCCATCATGGCGCGCGGCCTCATCCGGGCTCGCCTGGGCGTGGCCAGACCCGTGCGAGCCCCGCCCCGCGGCCCGTCCCGCGCCGCCCATTGGTCGGCGGCGGTTTTGCCGGTGCCGTGTCGCCCCCTGGCGGCGGCGGCGGGCGGCGCGGCGGGCGCGGGTCCGGCATGAGCGAGGCGCGGCTGCGGGCCGGGCGCGGCCCCGGCGGGGCGCGGGACCCCCAGGACAAGGTGCGGAGCGGCCGCGGGGGGCGTGAGGGGGCTGCGGGCACGGGGGGAACCGGAGAGCGCCGGGGGGCGCGGGGCCTGTGCGCCGCGGGGTCCCGCCGGCCCGCGGTGACGCCGCTCTGCGGCCCCCGGGCTGCCCCGCGCTCGGGGATTTGCCCCGCGCTTGGTTTATTCTCCCCTGGAGGAGCCGATCCCGCCCCCGGGGGTGTTTCGAGGAGCGGCCCCGGAGCGCGGAGATCTGGGCGTGAGCTGCGTTTGTGGGATGGCTCAGGTGGGGTCACGAACCTTCCCTCAGGGGAGCGTTCGGTGCCGCCCAGGCCGTCCCTGGGGAGTGACGGGGGGGTTCCAAACCTGCCTTCAGGGAAGGGTTTGGTACCTCCGAAACCATCCCCAGGGAATGACGTGGGGGGTTCCACACCTTCCCTCAGGGAAGACTTTGGTACCTCCTAAGCCATCCTTAGGGAAGGATGTGGGGGTTTCAAACCCCTCAGGTTACCTGAGGGAAGACTTCGGTGCCTCCTAGGTCATGCCCAGGGAATGCCCTCCCTGTGAGGACTCTGTGGGAGTTTAATGAGGGTTGACATTGCCTTTCTCCGAAGGAAAAAGTTTCCTTTTCACGGCAGAAGAGCCATGGGAAGCAAACCTGGCTCTGTTTTCCTGTAATGTCTCTTCTGTTCCAGCCCTGAGCCCGGCTGGATGCTCATGGTTGCTCCGTGAGTCATTTGTCACCCTTGTCATCTCTGCTCCTGCACCTCCCCAAAGAGGAAAGGACCAAGAGGAATAAACAGTCAGGGAAAACTCTGTAAACAGCATTTGCAGGGTCACAGGGAGCAGAAGCTGGAGGGAAGAGTGATTCTGGCTGTGCTGCTGTTTAATGCACTTACCTTGGGACTGGTCCATCAGCCCTCAGCAATATCATATTGATGTTTTCTCCATTAGTGCACGAAGGGAGCAGTTCAGAGCAGCACAAAATCATCAGGCAGAACTCTTTTGCAATTTAAATGCCATTAAAATGCAATTTTAATGCGATTTTAATGCCAGTTAAACACCTGCTAGAGGCCGCACAGGCAAGTTTGAGGAAATTTCGTGGTTCTGATCCCTCAGGGAGGGATCTGGGACAGAAGGAGCCAGCAGGGGTGGGAATGGGTCTGGTGTGGGTCTGGAGGCTGTGCCTCTCTCCCTGGGGCTCTCTGACACCGAGGGAAGGAGCTCTAAGATGGCTCCAGTTTTGTGGTGGTTGTGCAGAGGGTGAGACCCTGAGGTGTGTTCATCTCAGCTGGACTTTACTCTGCAGCAGAAAACCTTCAGGGAGTTTTATATTCCAGAGCTGTGGTGGGAATTGGAAGACTGGAAGGGCTGGTGCTGCTTAACTGGTGCACAACAAACTGGCTGGGCCAAGCTGGGATTCGCTTTAGCTCCTCGTGCTGTGCCCCTAAAGAAGGTCAGAGGGCAATCCTGTTATCTCCATGCTGGCATTTCCACGTACAGTGAGCCTTCTGAAGGACTCTGATATCTCCTTCGAGCCAGTGACCTGGAGTGTCCTTACTAGAGAGAGGAAATGTTGATGTTGTGCTGCTCCTCATAAAACAGCTCAGAATGAATTGCAGGAGGAATAACAAAAGGAGTGAAGTGTTCCCAAGCAGTGGGGAACAGCTCCTCCGAGGTGCTGAATGTGATGTTTCATAATAGAAGGCAGTGATGGGAGCAGAGAATTTCCCAAAATTGCCAAATGCAGCTGCAGGGAGGTTACCTGGTAACTAATCCTTAGTGAAACCCTCGGTGTCGTGCTTTCCATACTCAGTGGCAGGGTTTGATTTCCTGCCCTGGGAGGCAGCAGCTGTGTTTTCAGTGCTGGAAAAGCTTGGGAACAGCAGAAGCACTCGTGTGTGGTGTTCCTGGTGGTGTGGGGCTGCCCAGGCTCTGTGCAGGTGCTGCTGGGGAGGGGACGTTCCCATTCCTGCTTTGTCACACTCGGAGCCTTGCCAAGGGGAATAATTCAGCATCTTTTGTGTGACAGAAACCCTGGAGGCTTCTGGAAAGAGCTCTGTGTTGGCAGAAATGCATTACAATGGGATGTAAACATCAAGATCTCGGTGTTTTGTGCTTGTTGCCACTTCTCTGTTTTGGCAAAGGAGTGAGAGAAGCTGCTTTCACTTTCTGCTGCTTGGCCCTTGCTCGATGTCCCAGCTCTGATGTATCCCCCGGGCTGTCTCAGGAGATCCTCGTGCCAGAAGGGTTTAAAATAGATTTTTGTTAAAACTGCTGTGCAGCACAAAGTCTCTGTCTTGAAGGGAATGAGGCAATGTCTGCTCTGCTCAGTGAGCTCTGTCTAAGCTCTGTGGTGAAAAACCAGGGAACCTTTTCCTGGTGTTTTTGGACCCATTAGTTGAGCCCAAAGGATACTTTTACCTGTTGGTGCCCGTTGATATTTGAGAGTGGAAAATCATGGAATGGTTTGGGTTGGGAGAGACCCTTAAACTGATCCAGTGCTACCCTCTGTCATGGGCAGGGACACCTCCCACCATCCCAGCCCTGCCCAGCCTGGCCTTGGGCACTTCCAGGGATGGGGCACCACAGCTTTTGTGCCAGGGCCTCACCGTGAAATCAGTACCAGTTTGTTGGAACTCTATCACAGAGACACCTTGCTCTCACAGACTCATTCTTTTGCTTTGTAGCCTTGTTCACAATCCAAACCCAGAGGTCAGTGCCTTCCCTCTTGTGTTGTGTGCATCCCATGAAATCACATTTTCTCTGCAGCTCCCAAAGAAAACAGAAATAACACAAAAGAAAAGTGTTTCCCTGTTGGGTTCCTGAAGGCTTCAGCTGGTTTGGGGGGATTTTATGATCATTTCTCAGGAGCTGTTTGTGCTTTGTGTGATCCCATGGTGAGCACTGAGGGTTTTTTCCGTTTCCATCTGCTTGCTGGGACACTGCACGAGCGGCTGTCTGAAACTGGGAGGGGGTTCCCAAACATGCCATGGCCTCCTCCAGGGAAGGGGAGTCAGGCTTGTGTGGGCTGCAGGTCCCAGCTGGAGGATCCTGTGCCTGTGCAGAGCACAGGGAGGCCGTGCCTGGCTTTGTGTCCTCCTGGGGAGTTTTCCCTTTCTGGTGGAAAGGGGTGACAGTGGCTGCAGGAGGCCCTGAGCACACACAGGGCGTGCCAGGCTGGGATGGCTCTGTGTCACCAAGGGTTTGAGGAGGAAAATTCCCGTTCCTTCCGTGTCACCAAGGGTTTGAGGAGGAAGATTCTGGTTCCTTCCAGCCTGGTTTTGCAGCAGCCTGACAACATGACCTTTAACTGGCTGCATCTGGTTTGTGCGGTACACAGAGGGAAAGACTGGCATCCAAGCCTTGTGATTCCTTGTGCTTCCAGGCATTTATTTCTTGTGCTTCCAGGCATTTTGCAAGAATTCCCTGGTGGTCTGACGTGCTCTGAAGAGGCTGAGCCAAGTGAGGGCTGTGCTGTCCCTGCTCAGCAGGGTGGAGCGTGGCTGGGGACATGGCCTGGGGTGAGCTGGAGTGAGGCAGCAGCTCCAATTTTGGCTTTTAGCTTGAGAGAGGTGCTGGACACAGAAATAACAGTGCAGGTACTCTAGAGGTAGAGGCAATTTCAAATCTTATTACTTCCCAGATTCCAGGAGAGCTCCTGCTAGCTGGAATTGGTGATAACAGGAGGAGACTCTTGTCGGACCAACCCCAATAAACCTCTGCAGTGATGCCTCTTTTCATCTCATGCACGATAAAGGGAGGCTGAAGTCCAAGTCTGCTTCCAGACCCACTCCAAAAGATTGTTTTCTTAATAGCTCTTAATATTATTTTAGGCTAGAATCCAAGCACCAGTTTCCTGAAGCAGGACCCTCATTTATTGCTGATAAAGGTCCCCAATCCCAGCTCTGCTGGCAGAGGACACTCCAGCCTTCCCTGCAGTTTGATGCTCAGCTCTGTGTGTGCCTGACAGCTCCTGTGCACTGTTAACCGTGGCCACAGGGACTGGGCTGGGTGTGTTCCTAGTGGAAAAGTGGCTCTCAAATTTACACCTTTGCCAGCATTTCCTTTGGAAGGTGTTTGGCTTTGCCACTGCTCTTTCAGCTGTGTCTTTGCTTATTTGTGGGGTTGCCAGGGGAGTGTGATCCCAGGAAGATTTTGTCATTTTGAAGGTTGCACAGCTCGCTTTCCTTCCCTGTGTGCAGCACTTGTGTGTGACTCCCAATGCTCACGTCAAACCCCCAAGTTGCTTTTCCTGTTACTCAGCCCTTGGCATAGTTCAGAGCTGGCTTTCCTTTCCTGTTCTTATTTAACGAGTGGGAGATTTGTTTCTGTCTGGTCTGGAGGGCTGCTCAGGTGCGTGTCGCCCTTTTTGTGACCATCACCTCCAGACTGTGCTGTTCTCTGTGCTCCTGCTGGGTCTTGGTGGATCTGGGAGCTTCTTCCTGAGCTCCCTCCTGCTGCCCCAGCGCTCTGTCCTCGCTCCTGGTTGTTTATTGTCATTATTTTGGTAAGATCAGGATGGCAGAAGTGGTGGGGATGTTTCTGCTGTCCCCTGTTGCAGCTGGGGCACTCAGACTGTTCTGAGCATGGAACAGTTCTCTGCTCCTGCTTCCAAATGTGCTGTCAGTGGTGTCTGGGGGTGACTCCTGTGGATGGAGAGTGCTGAGGAGAGGGAATTTGGGATGCTTCCAAGCAGGAAAAATCCCCAGGACCCCTGGAGATAAAACCCTTCAAACCACTGAATCCCAGACTGGTTTGTGCTGGGGAGGACCTTAAAGCCTGCCGTGGGCACTAGACCAGGGGACCAGGCTGCTCCAAACCCCATCCAGCCCGGCCTTGCTGACACCTGAGACTTCAGTACAGCACAGACTTGGGTCTATCAGGCTCACACACTGCTCCAAGTCCACTCCTTGCTTAGTCCAAATAAACTGGACTGGCAGAGAAATGTGAATGAGACAGCGCCACCTTAGAGCCAGCAAATTAAATAGCTTGGTAAGGGGTGTTTTTTTGGATCATTGTGTTTTGGAAAAACCTGTACAAATTCCTGAAGAATTGAGGGTCAGAAGCCACTGGCCTTGGCGTGATGCAAGCTCTCATTTCAGAGGACAAAAATAGCCTTTTCCTGCAGGAACCTCCCAGTGTGAACAGTTGCTGCAGAGCTGTTTGTTCTCCCCAGCTCTTCCAAACAACAGCAGATTGAAATGTCTGTTCAGGCTCCAGCAGACACAGCTCCAGCCTCACTCAGGCACCCCGAGGCTCTTGGAGCTCTGCTCTCCTGTTTCTGTGTCTCTGCAGGGAAGTGCCAGCTCAGAAATGCCGTGCCAGCACCGGGATGCCACTCAGACCCAGGAGAGCCTCTCCCCAAAACATCTCCATGGCATGCTCAGAGGGGAGGCAGGTTCCTTTCTGAGCAGTAGGAAATTCTGGGGGAATGCCAGAACCACCCACCAATTTTTGTGTTCCTTTTGTACCCATTAGCTGGTGCCTGGTGCTTTTCCCTCCTCGATTTCCTGGAAGCAGCAGCCCCTGGAGTGGGTGCTGGGGGTCCCAGCAGAGGGGGAGCTCCTGCTGAGTCCCAGGGATGTGTGATTTCCATGAATCCTGTGTGACTGCCATGAACCCTGTGTGACTGCCATGAATCCTGCGTGATTTCCATGGATCCTGTGTGATTTCCATGAATCCTGTGTGATTTCTGTGGATCCTGTGTGACTGCCATGAATCCCGTGTGACTGCCATGAATCCCGTGTGACTGCCATGAATCCCGTGTGATTTCCATGGATCCTGTGTGTGATTTCCATGAATCCTGTGTGACTGTCAGGAATCCTGTGTGGCTGCCATGGATCCTGTGTGATTTCCATGGATCCTGTGTGATTTCCATGGATCCTGTGTGATTTCCATGGATCCTGTGAGATTTCCATGAATCCTGTGTGTGATTTCCATGGATCCTGTGTGACTGCCATGAATCCTGTGTGATTTCCATGGATCCTGTGTGATTTCCATGGATCCTGTGTGATTTCCATGGATCCTGTGTGATTCCCATGACTCCTGTGTGATTTCCATGGATCCTGTGTGTGATTTCCATGACTCCTGTGTGATTTCCATGGATCCTGCGTGTGATTTCCATGGATCCTGTGTGATTTCCATGGATCCTGTGTGTGATTTCCATGGATCCTGTGTGTGATTTCCATGGATCCTGTGTGTGATTTCCATGGATCCTGTGTGATTTCCATGACTCCTGTGTGATTTCCATGAATCCCGTGTGATTTCCATGACTCCCGTGTGATGTCCATGACTCCTGTGTGTGATTTCCATGGATCCTGTGTGTGATTTCCATGGATCCTGTGTGTGATTTCCATGGATCCTGTGTGTGATTTCCATGACTCCTGTGTGATTTCCATGACTCCTGTGTGTGATTTCCATGACTCCTGTGTGTGATTTCCATGGATCCTGTGTGACTGTCAGGAATCCTGTGTGGCTGCCATGGATCCCGTGTGATTTCCATGGATCCTGTGTGTGATTTCCATGGATCCTGTGTGATTCCCATGACTCCTGTGTGATTTCCATGGATCCTGTGTGATTTCCATGAATCCTGTGTGACTGTCAGGAATCCTGTGTGGCTGCCATGGATCCCGTGTGATTTCCATGGATCCTGTGTGTGATTTCCATGGATCCTGTGTGATTCCCATGACTCCTGTGTGATTTCCATGGATCCTGTGTGTGATTTTCATGAATCCTGTGTGATTTCCATGGATCCTGTGTGATTTCCATGGATCCTGTGTGTGATTTCCATGACTCCTGTGTGATTTCCATGGATCCTGTGTGTGATTTCCATGACTCCTGTGTGATTTCCATGGATCCTGTGTGATTTTCATGGATCCTGTTGGTGCAGGCTGAGCCTGGCTCCCGGCACATCCCGTGGCTGAGCCAAACCAAGCCAGTGCTCTGGGATCAGGGGATGAATTTTCTCTGCTGTTTCAGCGTCTGTGCAAACATTCCTGCTTTTTTGATGTTGTTATCTGCTAAAGGTCTCCATTTTTAGGCATGTCCTGATTTCCGTGCGTGTTTTCAGCTGGAATATGGATATTTTGGGATGGGGAGTGGAGTCCTATATCAACATAAATGAAACTTGAGCTTTTTTGGTTTTTTCAGACAACAAACCAAGCAGCCAGGTGCAGCTTGGTGGATATCTTTGTGGGGGACATGAGAAATTGAATTTAATTGCCCTGCAAGTAATGGCACAGCACAAGACCAGGGTAAAAACACTTGCAAGAAGACTCCGGTGCTTTTTGGGACCTTCCTACAAACCAAACCTGAAAGTTTGATTTTTCTTTCTGGTCTTAATGATCTCCAGACTTCTCCTGTTTCACCCTCCCAAGCTGTAAACCTCTAGGAGAGAACATCCTGTAATTTGGGAGTTATGGGATGAATTTTGGCCGTGATGTCACCCTGGTGGGTTTGGGGGGCACAGCAGCTCTGAGAGGGGAGAGGAACGGAGCACTTTCCCCAGATGTAAATTAGGAATTAAAGCCCCTTCTGGAAAACACTGAGGTTTTCACTATTGAGGTCGCTGGGTTTGTATTAATTAAATTAATTGTATCTGCTTTGATCCTGCAGATGTGCTCAGAGGTGAGACCAGAGGTACAGTTGGTCCCTTTTGTTCCAGCTGTCAGCTCTGTTGCCTGAAAAAGCAACTCTTATTTCCCTTTTCAGCATTTACTTTACAGTAACATTTTCTGTCCCAGTTTTTTGTTAAAATCTGGCAGGAAGTCTAAATAAAATAGTGCCTGGCTCCAAGGAAAATACCTAAATAATGGCATTTCTTGAGCTAATTTAATCTGCCAGCATTGAGTACTTAACTGTATATCTGTATTGGGCAGAAGATTTTTGGCAGGGAGAGAGCAGGCTTGTTTCTATGGCAACTGAGATCATGTCGTGGATATTTGTATAAAAAACCCTGTGCTCGCAGCTTCCTCTGTGAGAAAACCATTTCAGTGTGAGCACAAATTTGTTACCACCCTCTTGAAGGAGTTGAGTTGTTTAAAGAAAGCTCAGACGAACTCAGTTCTCTGTGTATCTTTTCTTCAGAGTGATAAAGTATCCATTGACAAACGTTGCTCAGAGCTGTTGATTTCATAAATGGAAAAAGTGAGCAGGTATCTGGATTTTCCCACCTCTGGTTCAGCAGTCAGGAGAGACAGCCCTTGAAGAGATTTGGGGTTTTACTCTTTCTCCTCATCATGACTGGTGTAGAAATCAAGGAATTAGGATAAATTCTTATCTTGGTTTTATTCCTGCATTCCATTATTCTGTAAGAAGCCTTCAATACTGAGGTAATAAATGAAAGAAGGAGCCCTGGGCTCACCTACAGGGTTGGACCAAAAAGCCCTTGAACTGAATAACCCAGAAGTGGTTAAAACCCTCACTGCCTGTGAGAGCATGGGATGGAGATCCTGGGGGGGTGTGTGGGAGGTGACCCCACGGCAGTGCCACAGGGTGTCCCAAGGCAATGCCACAGCTGGCTTCAGTGGCCCACCCCAGGGTGCATCAGCTCAGGCTTAAACACGTTATTTAGCACCCACTCAGCTGCTTAAACTGATGATTTGTAGGCTGATGGGGGCAATTTGCATAAAAGGTATAAAAATAGTGTCAATTACTGAGTCCTCTCTGTAGCCTATATCTGGCACAATGTCCTATAAAATCTCAGCGGATTCAGGGGGATCTGAGCAGGGAGAGGAGCTCATTCCTGATTCACGGGGATCTGAGCAGGGAGAGGAGCTCATTCCTGATTCAGAGGGATCTGAGCAGGGAGAGGAGCTCATTGCTGATTCACAGGGATGTGAGCAGGGAGAGGAGCTCATTCCTGATTCAGAGGGATCTGAGCAGGGAGAGGAGCTCATTCCTGATTCAGAGGGATGTGAGCAGGGAGAGGAGCTCATTCCTGATTCACAGGGATGTGAGCAGGGAGAGGAGCTCATTCCTGATTCACAGGGATCTGAGCAGGGAGAGGAGCTCATTCCTGATTCACGGGGATCTGAGCAGGGAGAGGAGCTCATTCCTGATTCACGGGGATCTGAGCAGGGAGAGGAGAGGAGCTCATTGCTGATTCAGAGGGATCTGAGCAGGGAGAGGAGAGGAGCTCATTCCTGATTCAGAGGGATGTGAGCAGGGAGAGGAGCTCATTCCTGATTCAGAGGGATGTGAGCAGGGAGAGGAGCTCATTCCTGATTCACAGGGATCTGAGCAGGGAGAGGAGCTCATTCCTGATTCAGAGGGATCTGAGCAGGGAGAGGAGCTCATTGCTGATTCAGAGGGATCTGAGCAGGGAGAGGAGCTCATTCCTGATTCAGAGGGATGTGAGCAGGGAGAGGAGCTCATTCCTGATTCACAGGGATCTGAGCAGGGAGAGGAGCTCATTCCTGATTCAGAGGGATGTGAGCAGGGAGAGGAGCTCATTCCTGATTCACAGGGATCTGAGCAGGGAGAGGAGCTCATTCCTGATTCAGAGGGATCTGAGCAGGGAGAGGAGCTCATTCCTGATTCACGGGGATCTGAGCAGGGAGAGGAGCTCATTCCTGATTCAGAGGGATCTGAGCAGGGAGAGGAGCTCATTCCTGATTCAGAGGGATCTGAGCAGGGAGAGGAGCTCATTCCTGATTCACAGGGATCTGAGCAGGGAGAGGAGCTCATTCCTGATTCAGAGGGATGTGAGCAGGGAGAGGAGCTCATTCCTGATTCACAGGGATGTGAGCAGGGAGAGGAGCTCATTCCTGATTCACAGGGATCTGAGCAGGGAGAGGAGCTCATTCCTGATTCACAGGGATAGGAACAGGGAGAAGAGCTCATTCCCAGTGCTGCTTGACTGTTTTAAAAGTGAAGATGTTAAATTCTCAGTTATGCCTCGCTTTGCCTGGTGATTTCTTCCATCAGGCTTAAACTGAGCAGGAAAGACACGGCAGGAATTCCTGCATTTCACGTTTATCCCTTTATCGTGACAAATCTCTAGCTGGGCTTCTCTGTGCTCTCTGGGAATAACCTGGCAATGCCTGTGGGAGCCGTGGGTGCTGTGCTGCTCCACGCCTGCTGTTCCCAGCACTGAGGGTGAAGTGGGGAACAGCTGGCCTGAGCCGGGGCTCTGCTCCTGCTCTTGGAGCCCAGAGCTCTTTGCAGATGAGGTTTGGGTTGGCCTCGCCCTGCAGGCAGTGGTTCAGGTGCCGGGGGATGCGGCTGGACATCGATTTACCTGCAGCATCTGTGGGGTGCAGTTGATGTAGGGAATCATTGCTGGGATACGGCAGGGGCTGGGCACAGCAGGGATCAGGATGTGACAGGGATGTGAGCAGGCTGTGGCTGGGATCAGCTGTGGCAGGGGTTAGGCTCAGCAGGGATCAGCTGTGGCAGGGATCAGGATGTGGAAGGGATTGTGATGTGGCAGGGATCAGACTGGCAGGGATCAGGATGTGGCAGGGATTGGGATGTAGCAGGGATCAGGCTGTGGCAGGGATCGGACTGTGGCAGGGATCAGGCTCAGCAGGGATCAGGCTGTGGCACGGATTGGGATGTGGAAGGGATCAGGCTCAGCAGGGATCAGGCTGTGGCAGGGATTGGGATGGAAGGGATTGGGATGTGGAAGGGATCAGGCTCAGCAGGGATCAGGCTGTGGCAGGGATTGGGATGGAAGGGATTGGGATGTGGAAGGGATCAGGCTCAGCAGGGATTGGGATGTGGAAGGGATCAGGCTCAGCAGGGATCAGGCTGTGGCAGGGATTGGGATGTGGAAGGGATCAGGCTCAGCAGGGATCAGACTGTGGCAGGGATCAGACTGTGGCAGGGATTGGGATGTGGCAGGGATTGGGATGTGGCAGGGATTGGGATGTGGCAGGGATTGGGATGTGGCAGGGATTGGGATGTGGCAGGGATTGGGATGTGGCAGGGATTGGGATGTGGCAGGGATTGGGATGTGGAAGGGATTGGGATGTGGCAGGGATTGGGATGTGGAAGGGATTGGGATGTGGCTGGGATCAGGCTCAGCAGGGATCAGGCTGTGGCAGGGATCAGACTGTGGCAGGGATCAGACTGTGGCAGGGATCGGGATGTGGAAGGGATCGGGATGTGGAAGGGATTGGGATGTGGAAGGGATTGGGATGTGGCTGGGATCAGGCTCAGCAGGGATCAGGCTGTGGTAGGGATCAGGCTTTGGCTGGGATCAGCCTCAGCAGAGATCAGGCTTTGGAAGGGATCAGGACACCATCTTGGTTGCACCATCAGATTCCTCAGTCCTTGAGCTTTTCTTTCATCACTTGTTTCCCAGGGGTGGAAGTGAGGAAGACACAAGTGCTCTTTCCCTTTCTTTTAGTCTCTGAGCACTTTGGGAAGCTTCTGATGCTCCTGGCCCCAGGCAGGAATTGCCTGCTCTGCCCTTTGGGGAGTAAAACACAGGGATGCTGCTTGGATCCTTGCAGGCTGGTGACCTATGTGGGGTGAGGGACACCAGGACTGAGGAGGATTTGGGGTTTAGCTTGTAGAGAGAAGCTGATTTTGGTCTGGCTGGAACTATTTCGATTGCTCCCAGGGGAATTCTGCAGAGAATCCTTTTATTGGAGAACTCATTGCAGTGGGAGCAGACGCTGCAGCTAAATACAGAACACAGATTGCCCAAAGCCTGACCTGTGCTGTGCTAGAAGATGCCAAATCTGTTGTCTCCAGGGAGTTTTATCATTTCCAGTCTCTTTGCCTGCTGCCATTTGCAGCTGCCTTATGGATTTGTGTTCCCAGCTAAAAGGCACTACATATCTCCAAAATCTGAGGTCCAAATGGATTTTATGGGTCAGTTAAAAAACACCTGAAAAAAACTCAGGTTGCATTTCACTGTCAGCTCCCCAAAGCTGTGTGAGGGCAGGCAGAGGTGTTGGGTTGAAAGCAAACCCAAACTCTCCCTTCCCAGTGGATGAATGGAAAGGAGGAGCGTGGAGGGAGGTGACACTGGGTGCTGCTGGTGCATGGCTGCAGCTTTGCTCATCCCTGGCAATAATCTCTGACATCATGGGTATTTTTAGCTGCCTCCACCTGACAGTGCCTCACTGTCCTTGTCTGATTTCAGATCCTGGCCTGCAGCCATTGACACGTTCCAGCTGGGGGAGTAATTACCTTTTCCTACTTGAAATAAGGGAGCAATCCCAGCCTTCCTGCTGTGCTGAACTGCAGATAGCCCCAGCCATGAACTGCACCCAGCAGATTTGGTTGTTTTGGAGCTGCCTGGAAGCCCCAGGGGATGAAGTTTCATTGTTTGCAGAGCTCTCAGCATTTGTTAACTCAGCTCCCCCTGAGCTTTTCCTGCAGGCAAAGGCACTTTTCTGGGAGTTTTCAGAGAGCCTGTGGGCTGAGGGCATGGACTCTGCCTTGCCTGGATGTTCCCCAGGGAATGGCCTTTTCCTTCCTTGCTTCCAGGTGCAGGATGAAGCTGTGCTGCTGAAATGAGGGGCAAAATGTGGAGCTGTGGGTTTGTCCTCTGTTCAGGGGCTGGGTCAGGGTGAAAAGTGCCCCTAGGAAGAGCCAGGACTCACCTAAGATCCCCTTCCCAGCCCTGGGCTGGGGCAGAGCCTTCAGCAACGTGCCTCTCTTGGGTTTATTTATCCCTGAACACAGGACTTTGCTCAGAGCTGAGTGCTGGAGCAGTCCAAGGGGCAGGGAAAACAAAGAGCACGTGTGTGTGTCCCTCTGCAGCACCGCGGGTTTCTGCCGTGGCCACAGGGGATGGTTGGGCAGGGTGATAAGCCAGGCTCTTCCTCCTCAGCTGCCTGAGGATGGGCTCGGTGTTATTTTTAGTATGCTCAAGTAATCAGCACTTCAGGAGTCTGTCTGGAAGCCTTGAGCCTGTCCACTTGGAGGCCTTCCTTCCTGGCTTATTTGGGCAGTGTTACATTCTTTGAGACCTGCCTGGGGATTAGGAGCTTGTAAAAATTCCTGCTAACAAGCCCTGGAGCACTTGCTGCACTTGGAGATGCTCATTAATCAACCTCGAGGCATCTGTAATTGTGCAGGGCAAACAGGCCCTGTTCTGTGCTTGCTGCTGAGGCTGAGGGACCCTCAAACCCTTCCTGGATGCCACCTAAAACACCTGAGGATGTTTCTCATGTGTTTAGCCCTGTGCAACAACCAGAATATTTTCTTCTCCTCCCTCTCTCATGCAGAAGCAGAGTGGTGGTAAGTGTTGGAGCCAGCAGGCTGGCCCAGGTTCCTCCAGAGTGGCTGCTGAAGCTCCTTGGCTCTCTTTGTCCTGCAGGAGTCAGAGTCTGAGAACAAGCTGGATGGAGAGACAGCGTCAGACAGCGAGAGCAAATCCGAGTTTTCGGGTTCATCCCCAGTGCCAACCTCGGATGACACCCCAGAGGTGCTGAACAGGGCCCTCTCCAACCTGTCCTCAAGGTAACACTGCCCAAACAGGGCTCTGTCCTACCTGTGCTCCAGGTAACACTGCCCAAACAGGGCTCTGTCCAACCTGTGCTCCAGGTAACACTGCCCAAACAGGGCTCTGTCCAACCTCTCCTCGAGGTAACACTGCCCAAACAGGGCTCTGTCCAACCTCTCCTCGAGGTAACACTGCCCAAACAGGGCTCTGTCCTACCTGTGCTCCAGGTAACACTGCCCAAACAGGGCTCTGTCCAACCTGTCCTCAAGGTAACACTGCCCAAACAGGGCTCTGTCCAACCTGTGCTCCAGGTAACACTGCCCAAACAGGCTCTGTTCAACCTCTCCTCCAGGTAACACTGCCCAAACAGGCTCTGTCCAACCTCTCCTCCAGGTAACACTGCCCAAACAGGGCTCTGTCCAACCTCTCCTCCAGGTAACACTGCCCAAACAGGGCTCTGTCCAACCTCTCCTCCAGGTAACACTGCCCAAACAGGCTCTGTCCAACCTCTCCTCCAGGTAACACTGCCCAAACAGGGCTCTGTCCAACCTCTCCTCCAGGTAACACTGCCCAAACAGGGCTCTGTCCAACCTCTCCTCCAGGTAACACTGCCCAAACAGGGCCCTCTCCAACCTGTCCTCCAGGTAACACTGCCCAAACAGGGCCCTCTCCAACCTGTGCTCCAGGTAACACTGCCCAAACAGGGCTCTGTCCAACCTGTGCTCCAGGTAACACTGCCCAAACAGGGCTCTGTCCAACCTGTGCTCCAGGTAACACTGCCCAAACAGGGCTCTGTCCAACCTGTCCTCCAGGTAACACTGCCCAAACAGGGCCCTCTCCAACCTGTCCTCCAGGTAACACTGCCCAAACAGGGCTCTGTCCAACCTGTGCCTGAGGTAACACTGCCCAAACAGGGCTCTGTCCAACCTGTGCTCCAGGTAACACTGCCCAAACAGGGCTCTGTCCAACCTGTGCTCCAGGTAACACTGCCTGAGCATCCTCCTGTGCCCTCCCAGGGCTCTGCACCCTCCCTGTGGTTCCCCATGGCACTGGAGGCTGCTGGAAGCTGAAGGAGCAGCCTCTCCCCAGCCTCTCCCTGCCCCTGAGGCCATGGGAAGCAGCAGGGTCAGGGATTTGGGTGGGAAGGGAGGGGACAGGGCAGTGCTGGGGGGTCTGGCTGCCTGCTGGGTCCTGGCAGATGGAGCAGACCTACAGAGCTGTGGGTGACTTTGACAGCAAAGGTTTGAGCTGCAGGGGTTTTGAGGCCCTGCTGCAACTGAATTCTGCAGGAATGCTTGAGGAGTTGCACTGATAAGGACAGGATTTGGGAACAAGCCAGGGATATTCTCCACAAACTGCTTGGGAGGAAGTTCAGTTGTTTATAACACAGGAGAAGGTGTCTTTCCTGAGTGTGCTGAGGGTGGGAGAGGCTCCCAGCAGGAAAGCAGTGAGGGTGCAACGTGCCAGGGGCTTTCTCTCCTCATGGAGAACAGTGTAGAGAGGGTTAATGATCCCCATTTTATTTGAATTTGTCCTGCATCGTGTCAAAGGTGTGGGAAAGCTGCAGCAGAACAGGAGCAGAGGCTGCCCTGTCCCATCTCAGTGCCCTGGGAGGTGCTCAGCTCTTTACATTTAGCGAGGCTGAAGTGCAGCTGCTGCAGCCAGGCCTTTATCAGCACATCAAGGTCTCTCTGCACCACTGAGAGGAAACCTGGGGTTTCTAGGGCTCAGTTTCCTTCCTGTGACACACAGAGAGCAGAAGCACTGTTTGGCTGCTTTGCTCTGTCTGGTCTTTCTCTGATATTTTCCTTCTCCGTGGCCCAGATGGAAGAATTGGTGGGTGAGAGGCATCCTCACGCTGGCAATGATCACCTTCTTCTTCATCATCATCTACTTGGGCCCCATGGTCTTGATGACAATAGTAAGTGCTCCAGAGAGGTGTCCTGAGCTTCCCTGCAGCAGGGGGAGGTTGCTGGGTTGGTGTGGAGCTCAGGGCCTCGTGTTCTGGAGATCCTGGATTCCTCTCTCCATGGAGGAAACCTGGGAGGAATCTGCTGGTCAATATTTGGCTGCAGTTGGAACATACACAAGGGGAAACCTCCTGCAGGGGAAAGGGGAGGGAAAAACAACACCCTGAGCATCCCATGTGGGATTGGGAGGGAAAAACAACACCCTGAGCATCCCATGTGGGATTGGGAGGGAAAAACAACACCCTGAGCAGCCCATGTGGGATTGGGAGGGAAAAACAACACCCTGAGCATCCCATGTGAGATTGGGAGAGAAAAACAACACCCTGAACTTCCCATGTGGGATTGGGAGGGAAAAACAACACCCTGAGCTTCCCATGTGAGATTGGGAGTGAAAACTGCCATCCTGAGCTTCCCACATGGGAGGCTCCTGCAGGGCTGATGGCAACTGCTAGAGGACCCTGTGCTCTGCACGTGCTTGGTTTTTGTCTCCTCAAGGGAAGAGGTGTTTAACCACCAGGAATTAGAGTGCCTGGATGTCCTTTCTGTGCAGGTGATGTGTGTCCAGATCAAATGTTTCCACGAGATCATCACCATTGGCTACAACGTGTACCACTCGTACGACCTGCCCTGGTTCAGGACGCTCAGCTGGTGAGTGGGGGCTGCTCCCCATCCCCTGTGTGCACCTGAGCCCTCACCTGGGCACTCAGGGGACACTGCCACAGGCTCTGGACTGACAGTGACCTGTGCTGGCAGCGCTTGTAAAGGAAAATCACAGAACCCCAGCATGGTTTGGCTGCAGAGAACCTTCAAGCTCATCCAGTGCCACCCCTGCCATGGGCAGTGACACAGTGACAGCTCCCACTGTCCCAGGGTGCTCCAGCCCTGTCCAGTCTCGCCTTGGGCACTGCCAGGGATCCAGGGGCAGCCACAGCTCCTCTGGGAATTCCCTTCCAGCTCTTCCTCACCCTCACAGGGAGGAATTCCTTCCCAATATCCCATCTAACTGCCCTCCTGCAGCTTAAGTCCATGCCCCTTGTCCTGTCACTAAATAAGGGCTGTGGAGAGGGCAGGACTGGGGCTTTGGGGCACAGAAACCCCAAAAGTGGGCTCCAAAAAGGGATTTTGTGAGGTACAGAGCAAATGAGTGGTTTTGGGAATCATAGGATGGAGGATTTGGGGAATCACAGGATGGAATATTTTGGGAGGCACAGGATGGAGGATTTTGGGAATCACTGGATGGAGGATTTTAGGAGGCACAGGATAGGGGATTTTGGGAGGCACAGGATAGGGAATTTTGGGAATCACTGGATGGAGGATTTTAGGAGGCACAGGATAGGGGATTTTGGGAGGCACAGGGTATGGGATTTTTAGAGGCAGAGGCCAGTTGAGCAGTGCTGCCTAAAGGCAGAGTCTTTGTGCCTCACAGCCAAACCCAAACCCCAGCTGTGACCCATCCCAGCGTGGGGCTGAGAGGTGCAGCCACTCCTGGGAATGAAGGAGACATTTCCAAACTGGGGGAGGCAGTTCTGGCTGGCAGAAGCAAAACTTGTTGGCAGCATCCCAGAGCAGCATCAAGACCTCAGGGATGAGCCACTTCAGGAGCCTTTCAGGGCTCCTGCTGATGAGATTCCCACCCTCCCCAGGTACTTCCTGCTGTGTGTGAACTATTTCTTCTACGGCGAGACGGTGACCGATTATTTCTTCACCCTGGTGCAGAGGGAGGAGCCCCTGAGGATCCTCAGCAAATATCATCGCTTCATCTCCTTTGCCCTCTACCTGACAGGTGGGCACCACCTTGATTAATGGCTGGGCTGGAGGGAAGGAATCTCCTGCTGGAGTGCTGTGACCAGTGCAGGATCCGCAGTGAATCATCTCTGCTCCCCAGGGATGCTGGAAGTTGGCAATTCTTTCGGTAGTAGTGGTGGCAAATCTTTTCCATGAGGTTCTGGAGGAGAAAACTCTATCATAATCTTCATGGAGCAGCCAGATTGTTCACCTAGTGCTGCTTGGTGTGACTTCCAAAGCAGTGCTTTTCCCACTGCACAGCGCCCCTTTATTCCAGCAAAATCCCAAGTAGCTGTGTAATCTTGTGGCCCAAAAGAATTTCTGGCTGTTGAAGGCACATTCCCACCACTGACTCTCCTCCTGTCTCTCCTCAGGTTTCTGCATGTTTGTCTTGAGTCTGGTGAAGAAACACTATCGTCTCCAGTTCTACATGGTGAGGTTAAAGTTTAGGGCCTGGTGAGGTTAAAATCCAGGGCTGGGGAGGTTAAAAATCCAGGGCCTGGGGAGGTTAAAATCCAGGGCTGGTGAGGTTAAAATCCAGGGCCTGGTGAGGTTAAAAATCCAGGGCTGGGGAGGTTAAAATCCAGGTCTTGTTGAGGTTAAAATCCAGGGCTGGTGAGGTTAAAATCCAGGTTAACCTCTTTGCTGAGGTTAATGTTTTGGTGATGTTAAATTCAGGGCCTGATGAAGTTAAAATTCAGGCCTTGGTGAAGTTAAATTCAGGTCTTTGTGAGGTTGAATTTGGGGTTGGAAAATGAGTCAGTCAGAAATCCAGCTTATCTGTTCAGATCTTCCTTCAACAGTGAGATGTTTATTGGCAGCTGGGACGTGCCAGGCCAGTGTTGGTCCCACAGTGCCAGAATAACTCAGTACAAGACAGCTTGTCCTGATCATCTGGTTGACAAACAATAGATAATAAATGAGCTTTATGAGGGGTGAGGTGCCCTGGTACCCTTGTGCTGGAGCTGTTCTGAGGAGCTCAGGGCACCTGAGCGGGACAGTGGCTCTGGGCAGCCTGGGCAGGGTGCTCTCCTCTCTTGCAGTTTGGCTGGACCCACGTGACGTTGCTGATTGTTGTCACCCAGTCCCACCTCATCATCCACAACCTGTTTGAAGGAATGATCTGGTGAGTTTGCCCTGCCCCCTGAGCTGCTTTGGTTTCTGCAGCCTGTCTGTTCATAGAATCCAGACTGGTTTGGGATGGAAGGGGCTTTAGTGATCTTCCAATGCCATGGACACGGACCCCTCCCACTGTCCCACGTTCCTCCAAGCCCTGTCCAGTCTGACCTGGGGCATTTCCAGGGATGGGGAGTCCACAGCCTCTCTGGCCAGCCTGTTCCAGGGCCTCACCACCGTTATAGTAGGAGTAAATTCCTAATACCTTTTTTTTTTAATCTCAAAACTTGGTTTTGAGTTAAAACTGTTCTCTCACAAAAGCAAATGGCCAAGGAGGAGGTGCTTCCTGTGAGGGACCAGCCTGTTCAGAACAGCAGAAGATCAAGTGAGTCCTCAGAGACTTAGGACTTGCTTTGTGCTACAAAAGAGAGACATTGTAAAGGAGAAATTTGTAAAGTTGCTGTGGGGTGCAGGGACCTTTCAGATGTCTTTGGGGCTGGGTAGATGCTCTCTGCTGATAGCCACAGCTGCCCAGTGGCTGGGGAAGTGCTCCTGCTGTGGTGAAAGCAGCACTGAAAGGCAGGAGGGGGAGCCTGCCAGCCTCAGGGCAGCCCCTCTGGTGGTCCTGCCAAAACCAGCAGGGCCAGGAATTCATTCTGGCGACTTCAGGGTTGTGTGTTCCTCGGTGTGTCACACTAGCCCAGGGTGCTCAGGGATCCTCCTGCTTACAGCTAAAATGCAGGAAATATTTACACAGGAGATTAGGAGGGGGGCGTCCAACACCCTGCTGGGTGTGGCTAAAGAAAACCTGCTGCAAACAGGGTTCTGGGAACACAGCCTGCTCTTTAGGCACTGCAGTAACCCCCAGATTCCCCTTGGAGCTTCTCGTGTGTGTTCCTTGCACTGAGCTGGAGGAGGGGATGTTGGGATGGTGGCTCTGCAAAGTGCCCTGTGGTGGCAGCTGCTCCCTGAGCCTTGGAGCTGTGTGAGGTTGGCACTTGCCAATGGTCTGACTCTTGTCCCCTGCAGGTTCATTGTCCCCATCTCCTGTGTGATCTGCAATGACATCATGGCCTACATGTTCGGGTTCTTCTTCGGCCGCACGCCGCTCATCAAGGTTTGGGACATTTTGGGGACAAAACTTGAACTTTGGCTCCCCTGGGTCTTAGCCCGGTGCTCCCCCAGCTCCTGCTTTGTGGCCTCTTACAGGTCTGAAGCAAATTTCCAAGTGAACCCTGGTGTGGATCCC